>NC_050532.1:1545906-1566430 GCF_002922805.2 Oryzias melastigma | reverse complement strand
AAAAAAAAAAAAAAAAAAAAAAAAAAATACTGGAAACGTGGTCTGTGGTCCACCCATTCCTGAGACTTGGATGACTTTACCCAGAGACCCATGACACTCAGAAAAATGCAATATATTGGAAATCATGTACATACTTTTGCTCAGGTGAAAAATCACTGGGCAATAGTGCTCTAGGGTTAAAATGGACGCCATCCATACACCACAACCAAACCTGAGTCCCTGATTGGTCAAAATGTGACCTTTCAAAGCGTGTTGAATGGCCACGGGCTTTCTGCATAGAGCCCGAAAACCGTTGTAGAAACGTATATAGCAATGTGTGAAAGTTCCAAACGCTGAAGTCTGAAGTGAGCAATAATGAGTACTTCCATTGACTTTTCATTGGAAGTGGTTGCTTGAACGCATGTTTCAGAGGCCAATGCAAATGTAGCTTTACAATGAAATTACCTGCCAACATGATCGAGCTATCAGGTTGATATCAGCTATTAGCATCATAGCATCACAGTTGCTGCAGATCCATGATCCTAGTAGATCAGCAGTTTCTGAAAATCTCAGACCAGCCCGTCTGGAGCCAACAATTTCCATCACCTTTCTACCCCATTCTGATGCTCAGTTTGAACTTCAGCAGATCGTCTGGACCATATCTGGATGCCTAAATAGTTTAAATTGCTGCCATAAGATTGGCCAATTAGAAATTAATGAGCTGTTGGACAGGTGTGCCTAAAAAAGTGGTGTAGGACCCATGATCCAGGAGGCCACGTTTGGTGATAAAAACTTAAACATTTAAGGTCAGACACTTAAATAGGCTTGGAGAAATTAACTGAGCTGAAGAAACCTGTGTGGATCATGAACCTGAAACTAGTCAGACTGAGAAAGAGAAACCAAAACCATGAAGGAACAAAATAAAACCAAACTAATCCACAGAATCCTCACAATCAAACCAGACACTTAAATAGACTGAGGTAAATTAACAGAAATGAAAACAGCTGTGCATGATCAACATATTAGCCTGGAGTGACTGAGAGGGAAACAACTCAAAACATAACCAAAACCAAAGACGTAACTGAAAAACCAAACTAAAGTACACAATCCTTACAGTGGCCAATAAGAGTATATGTCACTCTTGTAAAAACACACTAAAACATAAAAAGATGTTCACCTTTACTCCCACTGGAAGCATTTAAAGAACTTAATTTTCCTTCTGCTTGACTAAATGTGAAAAATGTCTTGATAGAAATGTTATTATTTTGATAACATCAAGTGTACAAATGTGGCATGATGAAATGTGAAAAAGCACAGCAGCAATGGAACATGTTCAAACGGGTTTGTATGTTTGTGTGGACGGGGGTGTTGAGAGTAGACATGTTGGTCACTTTAGTTGGGATTTTTGCTTTATTGTTTCTTGTGTGGGCTGCACGGTGGCGCAAGTGGTTAGCGCTCTCGCCTCACAGCGAGAAGGCCCCGGTTCGAATCCCGGCTGGGACCTTTCTGTGTGGAGTTTGCATGTTCTCCCCGTGCATGCGTGGGTTTTCACCGGGGACTCCGGCTTCCTCCCACCGTCCAAAAACATGCTTCATAGGTTAATTGGTGGATCTAAATTGCCCCTAGGTGTGGATGTGTGAGTGACTGGGTGTGTGATTGAGGCCCTGCGACAGACTGGCGACCTGTCCAGGGTGTACCCCGCCTTCGCCCTTCAGTAGCCGGGATAGGCTCCGGCACCCCCGCGACCCCGAAGGGGAAGAAGCGGTCTGGAAAATGGATGGATGGATGTTTCTTGTGTGCAGTTGTGACAAATGGTGGTAATTTCACACACGGAGTTATTTGGGAAGATGTCAAACTTCCTTCTCTTCAGTTGACAATTCTTGCTTTTTTTCCACAGATTTTGTAATTTCAGGTCATCGTGTTCCTTTAGCGATTGGGATGTGTTTGGGTCATCCTCTAGCTGCAGAACTGTATTGTCATTTCCTCTCTCAGATCGTTCACAAATCTAAACACAAATTTGAATAATCCTTCAGTATTTGAGGTTTTATTGAAAATATCGACCTTTCATTTGAGCAGATATTATTCATATTATTCTAACAGGTTCTATTTTGACTGATGTTATTTGCACGTATTTTAAGTGCGACTGGGCACAAAAAATGAAATTCATGTTGGCCACATTTAATACCTTCAGCAAAGACACACATCGCTGCATTGCCCATACGCATTTTAATCATTTCCCAGGATACATTTACTTGTTGTTCTTCGGGATATTTTAGGGGATAATTGTAAAAACGGGAATGGTTTGACTGAGCAAAAATGTTCAGAGCAGCTATCGAGACACGTAGTTTCAGCTTTCAAAATAAGAGCGGCGAGTAAAAAAAGGGATCTGTGGGCGAATGCATTTTATTACATTTCGTGGAAATAGTCACTTTCATATTTTTGGCAACAGTTTCAATTAATTTGATAATTTCTCTACCTTTATTTTCCCGGAGATCAGACACAGTTATGAACAAAAACAAAGAGGAGCGACGGCTGAGCTAACAGCAGCTCACTGACCGCAGTAGAAAACATTACAACAGTAATGAGTTTGACTTTAATATCAGACACGCTGGAATTGTCTGACTTTTTCTCTGTTTACAAGGATGTGAGCACGGAAAGTTATGCGGGACCATTGCCACCTTTCCTTTCCATTGCTGAGAGTTGTTTACACACTCTCCTGCTAGCTTACAGCCCCTCACATACTCAAGCTGACATTAGCGGTGCAACAGAAATGGTGAGCAATACTGGAGCTTTCCAGCTGTACATTTTTGATTCCAGCTCAGACGAGGAAAACAAAGATGTTCATGAATCTAATCGACAAGTGCAACATTTTTTAAGCAGCATTTTTTCGTCTGCTCCTGATTCACAACCATTTGACCAAAGAAATACCCAGAAATGCAATTTTGAGCTGAATTTTCTATGTATAAGTCCTCCATCATGTTAAAAATTCTGCAAGAAGATGTTCAAAACACCAAAAACATGGCTTTACTGGTGAGGGTCTTTAAGTCAAACTCAGCACGTTTTGTTTTTGTTGATTCATTACTTACAGAAGCATATATAACTATAAATTTGTTTTAAAAAGATCTTTTGAATTTAGTAGACTATTGAAACTTGTCTATTTTTGTCCAAAAGGATCAGATTAGATCATCAAATATTCAAGTAATGAAGAACAAGTGATTTCCCTTTACACTTACTTTAGATCAATTGAAATCCTTGTGAACAAAAAGACATTTAAGGCATAAATTATGATGATAGCAAAGTTGTAGCTTATCTCTGAGGTTGTATTCAGACTGGAAAAGTGTGTTGGTCCAGACCAAGTCTGCTTAATTTGGTCCGCATCCAGTCCTGAACTTTGCATGTGGTCTGTATTTAGACTTCTGTCAACTGGACATTTCTGTTTTTGACCAAAGCTTGTAAACAAAAATCTGACTAAAGATCTCTTCAGTCACTGCCTGGGGTTTTTGCGCTGTCCACAAAATAAATAAATAAAACACAGTAGCTGTCTGGAATATGTTCCAATAAATTCATATTTATTTTAACTCCAAAAACTTAAATAATAACCACTTGAGAAAAGTGTTGAGAATAACGACACCTCTCCCAATCTGAGACACGAACCCCCGATGGCGGTGCTAACCACTGCACCACCATCACATACTACTTGTTAGGAATGGTACATGTTCTTACAGGCATCTCCAGTGTTTAAGGTTTAAAGGTTTAAAGATTTCCGTAGTTAAGGGTTTAAAAAGAGGAAAAGAAAAAAAATGACAGTTAAATTCTTCTTTTGCGACCATAAACAAGAGTATTTTTCTACTGAAATGGGGGAAGGGGGTTTAATTGTCAAGCAATTGAATGATGTTAGGAAAAAAGACAAATCTCTGCCTTGCGTCCGCTTTGTCCTCCTCTTCTTTCCTTTTTTGACCTTAAAGCTGTCCCAGGAGGCTTGCTTTGAGCAACTGCATAAGGCAAAGAGGGGTGCAGCACCAAAGTTAATGATTATGTCAAACTTTTGAGTTATTTAATTCATGTTTTTTTAATTATTACATTTTACTCAAAATGATTTGTGAGTCAAACTGTAAAAAAAAAAAGCATTAATATATAGCCAAATAATTGTAATTTGCCACCCCCTCCATCAGATGGCGACCTAGGCGGATGCCTAGGGCTCTGTTGGCCAGGATTTATAGGGGGGTGGGCAAAGCAACGAGAGAAAAAATAATGAAAGTCCTAAGCTTTGCAAACCTTATCAGGATTGTTCACTTATTCAAACTTTACATTTTGCTGACCAATTCTGAACGTTTGGATGACTATCAGGTTCAAGACTTTTTACTGCTGCTTTGGTTCGGTGGAGGGATGCTGCAAAACTGTTCCTGAGGAGCACAGACAGTAAATAAAGATGGACGAATCGTGTGTGACGTCCATCAGTTGCCTTTTTTTGGCATTGTGAGCACCACCATCTGGAGTCAGACAATAGTGATTGGTCGAAGGCGTCTGTTGCCAATCAAGAGTGAGTTTGTAGGAAGTCCAAGAAGATGTAAGAAAAGAGTATCAGAACAAGAATGTCTATTCTAACAAACAGAATGACTAAGCAACAGGTTTTTATTTCTCAATAGAAATCAATGGGTATTTCCTACTTGGAACTTGAGGGGGAGCGGTCCAGCTATCCTGTGACATACTGCCCTTGCTGAGGTAGTGACGGCTATGAAGGTACACTGATAAATGTTAATGTTATTGTCGGAAAAACAGTGCGAGAATTGATGTGTATTAGTGCTGGGCGATATGGACAAAAATGTATTTCACGATATAAAATATTTTATATCACAATAACGATATATATCACGATATACAACAATAAAGTATATTTTCAGCTATTCTCTGATAAAAATGTAATTTCTGACTATTATAAGTAACACATAACTGAATAGTCACAATTAAGAAACAAACATTTTAGTGCAAAGAATGTAAAGCAGACGAAGTTTCTTTATGAAGAATATCTTTTTAATCTGTCTTTATTTTCACGTTTATACATTTTTTGTGTACACACTGACAAGGTAACACTTCATCAGTGTCTCTGTCAATGTAATGACATATTTGGTGTTATAACTGATCAAATTAGCTCAGAGACGATTTAGACGATAGAGGAGAAATGCCACCATATAGACATTTTTCTACCGCCCACACAATATATATTATCATGATGCCCAGCACTAATGTGGATCACGTTAAAAGTCAACACACTCTCAGTAAAATATGTACATATTCCACGACTTTGCACTTTGAAATACCGTGTATAATATACGCCAAACACACTTTTTGCGTGCATATGATACGTAATGGTAGAGGATAGGTTGCGCCGGCGTACAGTATACATGACTTTTTAGGTTTCGTTTTGATCACGTGGTCAGAAATCCTCCGGCTCTTTTCTAAATGTCGTCGTTCCTGGTTAAGGTTAGGATTACGGTTATGGTTAGGGTTAGAAAAGCAAATTGTTCGTTTGTGGGGCTGTCTGTGATGCTCACGCCTCCACCAGGGGACGTGTCAAACGTGGAAAACACATTTAACACGTTTAGGACCGCGCGTATTATATGCACGCAAAAACCAGTTTTGGTGTATATTATACACCGTATTTCCCAAATCGTGGCATATGTACGCATTTTACTGAGACTGGGCTGGAAAAGTTGTCTTAATGAGCCTGTATTCATCTGACCACATTTTAACGAGTTGCTGTGTCTCATTGATGCTCCATGTTTCTCCACGGCTCATCAGTTACTATATATTTACTATACTATACTCCAGTTATCTGAGCACAGAGCAAATTCAGACTGAGAAAAACTCAAAGGGAACCAGAACTCAGTCTCATTGAAAACTAAGCGAGACTAGGGTCCACTTGTGTGTATTCAGACTGGAATTTGTTCTGGATTATTGGGGATAGTGAACTCTGGTTCACTTTAAGCGAACCACATGTCTCTAGTCTGAATACACCATAAAGCAAATTCTAGTCAAAAATGTAATAGTGCCAAGTGGCACTTTGAGTACCACTGGGCTAAATGACTCATGGGAACTAAAGTCCCTACAGTTGAACTGAGTCACAAAGCCGTTGTGTTGCAGCCTCTTTTGCTTGAACTCAAACTCGTCTCTAGCTGCCTCCTTGTTTTCCAAGTCTGGATACAACCTGCAGAATCTCACCAAGCTTCTGCTCCTTCTCTATAGAGGTTCCAGCACTGTACAGAGTCTCAAACGTCTCCCAGCACTTCCTCACTGCCGAGAAAGAACTTAAAATTCGCCTCTGCAACACTCAGATCTCATCCAATCGTTTGTCAGTTATTACTGAGCGTGTGTAATTTTGAGTCAGCCTGTCTTAGAAACCTTGCACTTACGATTTCTCTGAAGGGCATGCATGTTTCTGAAGTTATTTATTTCATTTCTTCACAATGTGCTATCCACTTCTAATGAAACATATCTGAGTCACTGTCCTGGACTTTTTCAGAAATTTACTGTCAGAACTAAAACGATGTGTTCCCTCTGACTTTTTATGCTTGCTTTGTCTCTCAATTTTATGCCATTCTTATGTAAAGGTCTGCTAAATGACTAAATGTAAATGCCAAAACAATTAAATAGAAAAACAAGAGCAGGGAATCTGAATAGACTATAATAAAAGAACTAAATTCTATTTTTCACATGATATTTAACCAAATTCATGCAAATGGAATTGTCAAGGATGAGTAAACACTTAAGAGGCTCAGAAAGGTTACAGGAAGCAGAGGTGGAGAAGGTGACGGACTTTAAGTTCTTAGGGACAACAGAGAGTGTAGGGAGGTTGGAACAGGTGGAGGAAGGTTTCAGGTGTGATGAGGCCAAAGAAGTCATCAAGAGGGAAGAGAAAGGAGTAGAAGATGATGGTGAGAGCAGCTATGGCAGGGGTAGGGAACCCTGGTCCTCAAGAGATACCATCCTGCATGTTTTCCAATATACATTGCTCTGGCATGTTCTTATTGGCTGGACACACCTGAACCAGGTCAGTCACGAGTAGGGCCACATGAGAATTACCTGGTTCAGGTGTGTCCAGCCAATAAGAACATACCAGAGCAGGGTATATTGGAAAACATGCAGGAAGGTGGCTCTCGAGGACCAGGGTTGCCTACCCCTGAGCTATGGTGTTGAGAAAGAGACAGGAGGCGCTATTGGAGATACCAGAGATGAAGATGTTGAGGTTCTCTTTGGGGATCGGGAATGGATCTATCAGAACACATTCATACAGAGTCACACCATCCCTGAACCAAAAGACGTGTAACTAGAGAGACTCCTCAGGGATTAAAGACACGAAACAGAAAAAACACAACACATTTTAAAGCATTTTAAAGCTCATTTTATTACTTGTTCTGCCAGAACAGCACAATGTGCATGGCTTCTTAGTTCTTTTGTTATCAGACCCACGATACAAATAAACACATCTGACATGTTTCAATGGAGATGTTCCATCTTCATCAGAGCCATTGAGTGTAAACAGCTGATTGACACTGACCGCGCCGCTGCACGATCTATGGATACTATGCACCACATGTGTTAAAGTCAAGGCCTGGGGCCAGACCCGGTCCTATAGGTAATTCTATCCGGCCCTCCAGATCATTTTATTTTATTGTTATTAATGGCCCGATGTTATCTTGCGCTTATTTCTAACGTATAATTTTCACTTTTCATGGAGCGTAAAATATTGCAATTTATTTAAGGTTTAAATTGATTTATTCTGGATTAATATTCCTGCCTTTTTATTATTCATAATTATGTTAAAAAGTTACAGTTTTAGGTTTTAAAAATGTAGTTTTAAAGTGTTCAATAATGGTTTATCTTGTTCGGCCCGTGATTTAAGGTGTGTTTTGGATTTTGGCCCCCTGTGCGATCGTGTTTGACACCCCTGCTATATACCTTGATGAACTTCATTGCATTAATTGAAGCTCATTTTGCATGATAGCAACCTGTTTTTGCAGACATTTTTACATGCAGAAACTTCAGAAAATTAGGCACGATGTTTGTCTTCACGTATTGTGTGCACATTGATAAAAATTGTGTTTTGGGAGTTTTAACATGTTCTGGTAATCTTTTTCTGATGATGGAGGACATCTATTATGAAACTAAAGGTTAGAATTGCATTTCTGAGTATTTCATAATTTAGATTGTGGTAAATCAGGGGCAGATGAGAAAATGCTCCAAGCTTCTTGCTCCACTCCATTCTGATGTATCACTGATAGTCGACTAGATCCATGAACGTCTTTGTTTTTCTCGTCTCTGCTGACATCTGGATCAAAGCTGTATGACTGCAACGTTCTAATATTGCTGTATTTTAGTTGTACCAGTAATGTTATAGTGGGGGAGTGAGGGGATGAAGAGCACGATGGATGATAGGTAGGGCTTACTCCACAACTGAAATATGAATTTCTGATTAACTCCTTTCGCTCTGCAGAAACTATGGCTTCCTTTCTCCCTTTCCTTTCTCTCCACCCCACCATTTGAATGGGGCATTTTTAGTGCAAGTGTGTCCGGAATATATATTTTTTTAAATCCGACCCTCCAAGCGGAGGGAAAAAAAAGTCCTCCATCGTGAGACTAAACTGCGTCACGCCGAGAAGCATTTTTCTTCACGTGGGTGCGCTCTGAACTAAATAGTTTACATTTTACTGTAGGTAATGACTATTTGTTGTAACCTTTTTAAAGTTATAAAACCGCTGTTTTTAAGCATATGCAAGCGCTGGAAGCTCTGCGCTAACTGACTGGCGATTATTGGTGACGTCATCAAACGAAGATAACGTCCAAATTTCATTTTTCCATAACTCTTCATTTGAAGGGCTAAAGGAAGGAGGGGAGAAGGTAAGAATTCAGATTGGGCTTACGTCCTAGAAAACAACACAAGTTTTTAGATTTTGGCCAAAAACTGCATTTTTTGCGTTAGCTGCCCTCTCCACGTCTCACCAGCCATGGATTACAGCCCTCCTCGTGGTTGTATTATGTCTCTACAATAGCCTCTAAAAACTATAAACTGTTATCAAATAAAAGTACATAAAACGTTTGTATGAGAGTAAATACGCTATGTAATCTGCTCTGGAATACGTTTTATTCACAGCTGGGCTAAATATGTCGTCACATCTTCTCCTCTTTTTTATGCAGTAAGAAGTCAAAGTAGCATCAAGAGGCTCCTCTTATCAGCAAATGAATTCCGTTAAACAGATTTCACCTCATTACATTTTCTATGTTCTGGTTTTTGATATGAACTGATCTTTGAAATGAAAACCTCTATTACTTTAAAAATGTGATTTTGTGCCTTTTTGTGTAATCTGTGCAATCAAATCTTTAAATATCAGTATTCAGCTTTAATGACCATGGCAGGTTGGGAAATTAGACTGTAAAGAGCCCTGTTTTCCTTTTTTCCTTTCAAGGGCAGCCGCGTTTGAGTAGCCGTTCTAGGTCTGATTGTCGGAGGACTGAAAAAGAAATGGAGAATAAAACAAAGGATTCACAAATACATGCTACTGGAGGCCCTGTCAAAAGCTACAGCGCACTCCTACACAGTGCCGCCCACATCCACGCACACACAATAATGCACATATTCAGATGGTGCCACACAATGAGGTGTAGTTACATGCACAAACACAAACAAACGCACGCACATGCTTGAAGCACACAAAACAGCACACATACAAAGGCAAACACAATAGCCCAGAGCTTTCTTTTGAAAATCTGAGATGATTTTTTTCTTTAACCTTCACTTTAGTGGAACCATGTGGGGAATGGGACGAGAAACATTGCAGAAGAGGTGCAGGTTATCTTCATATTTATTCATCAGGGTTCATTCCTCTCCCTGCAGACAGTGCAGCACGATAATATCAGATGGTGGGTAGGATCCGCCTGCTATTCTCAGCCACTGATCTCAGAGCCCGGGGTGCTAAGATTACTGAGATCCATTGGGCTCCTGGCAGGTCTGTGGTGAGACAACCCTTCCTTTAAACCAACAACAATACATACAATTTGCTGAAGCACAGACAGTCCTGTAAATCACAACTTACCAGATCCTTTTTCTTTGAAGACGAGTCGGCCAAGCTGCAGTTATCAAAAATCCTCGACTCAGAATTCAGATGGACAACATATGTCACAAAAAATTAAATGTTTCGTGTACTTACAAAGGCATTTTGACCCACAATTATTTTTGCTTAAAATCTAGCAGGTTCATCCTGTAATGCAGTTGCCTGAGCTGTTGATGGAAAGAAGATCATTCATTCAAACAGAGTTTGTCCAAGACAGTTTGATTGACAGATCTACAAAGAGATAAACTTGGAAATGCAAAAACAAAATGATTTCTTATTTTTTCTCTTTCATAAGAAAAATGCCACGCAGACGTGTTAAACTCAAAAAACAGGATTTTCATCGGAGGGGAACTTTAAACATCACTGATGTGATGACAACTTTTGAACAGAAAGTCACTAAATATTTGTTTTTTGTAGAAGACCCACTCCAACAAAAATGATATTTTGGTGTTTTTAGCATGTTCTGGTAACATTTTTCTCACGATGGAGAACATAAATAAAATAATTTAAGGTTAAAACTGTGTTTCTGAGTACTTCTGGATTCAAATCTTGGTGGATCAGGTGCAGATAAAAAAACAAAACAGTGTTTTTTTTTAAAGCTTAGGTTTGTGATGAAGCCATTTGCCTTGACCATCCTAAGTCTCCCTGCTGCGCTCTAATTCTGATGCATCCACTTGCAGAAAAAAAGATGCATTAACATCTTCTTTTCTTTGTCTGAGCTGGAAAAACTATACATCTCGATAACTCCAATATAACTCAATGTTTTTTTGCTACACTAATGTTAACTTTGGCTTCTCTCCTGCTAGCTTGTACTGTAACATAGCAGGAGAGAGCAAGAACAAAGGAATGCTGGGATATCATCATACTTCCACAGAAAATATGTCTTAAAATATGAAACAGTTTTGTTGTTTTTGGCTAAAAACTGCATAATTAAAAGATGATTTTTTACAATATATCAAGTGGGACCGTAAGACGACCACAATAATAATGTTGTCTTACAATTTTTTTTTTAATTGTGGTTGTATTTGGCACTGGACTAGTTATTCTGTTAGTCATTGCTGGTAGTGAAGCACAAACCTTGTCAGAGGGTGTATGTAGGGTTTGGATTCCAAAAATCTAATTTGAAATCTGTTCAACCTAAAAACTCCTTCACAAACTCAAAAAATTGTGCCGCTAATAATTTCCAGCATCTTTTTTCATATTTCGGTGTGCTCGAGCATTTGTACTGTACTGTAATTTGAGTGTGTGTGGGGGTGTGTGTGTGTGCATGCTGTGGGTTATTCTGAGTGGGCCTTTCAGAGCAAAGGCTAAGGTAAAGTCTGCGCTAGCCCGGCTGAGTGGATGGATGGAGAACATCCGCATTTGTCGTGACTGCTCAGGCATCTGTAGGAGGATCTGACTAGCACTCGCTGTTCACTTATATAACACACTGAAGCACACTGAGCACTGATTATAGGGCCACAGGTCAGCTCTCTCAACACCTCTGCAATACCGCATGTTCATGTTTTTTAGTGAATTTGCAAGATTTATGCAAGATTATATAATTCTAGTGAGGGTGTGGCTGATGAGCCAAAGGCAACAGTAAATGTGCAAACAGTGAGAACAACATTTAATTTAGACACTTTTTAAAAAATGTGTAAAATTTCTTAATAGAATGAGGATTGGCTTCTGACATGTTTATGCAGATGAAGGAGTGAATGTGCAATGAATTCAGAGTAAAAGGAAACAGTTGTAGTGTTTTTATTATGTAATTCTGATGAATAATTATCAAAACTCCATATTTCATATCATTCATCCATAAATAAAGATCTTTTATTTCCATGTCAGGATTAGTTTTGTGCTTTTAGTGATGGTTTTTGATAGTTTTCTGTTGGTTGTTCCCATCAGGTTGATCATCCATAGTTGCCTTCATTTTTTGTTCATTATCTTCAGTGTATTTAAATCTCTGGTTTTCATTGTCAACTTTGTCACATTTTTGCTTTTCTATATTTGGGAGTATATATTATACGTTAAAGTTTCTGTCTTCAAGCCTGGTCTCCTGTATGTTTGTTGGTAGTGATGGGTAGATGAAGCTTCATGAAGCCTTTCATCCAACTGGTTCACTCCAGTGCAATGCTTCACGAAGCTTCATTTGCTCTCGTAGGTCATGTAGTGGTTGCAAAAAATATCAGTTGAATTTGAAGCCTGAATAAACATGTCAGCAAAGTTTACAAAACATGTACATTGCCATATACTTACAACAACAGTTTTCCCTAAATCTCCCAACTGTCTCCTAAGTTTCACTGAATGGAGCCTGAGGGATTCATGCCGCTGTCGAATCTGCAGGACAATCTGATCCACTTCATGAATCAGTCACGTGGTACGATCAACCTCCGAAGCTTCAGACGTCATTGTTTTCAGCTCCTCCCCTAAATGAAGCAAGCCTTGATATGCTCTTTGTGCAGCTCCTCCTCCACCACTCGACACCCTCGAGGCCTTCATACAGAACATCACATGACCAGTATTGGGACCACTAGTTCTGACAGCATAACCTGACCACCTTAGATTTCTGTGCTGCAGTGGTTCCGTCACCACGTCTCACCAGAAGGTTCCGTGCTGCCACGTTCAAGTCATGCGATGCTCAATCCTGAGGGGAATAAATGGGAAAATACTTCCAGGGGAGGGTCACCAGGGTCCCTCCTCTTCATGTTTCCTTTCCCGTGGTAGGGTCGTTGGAACTGGTCTGTTCCAGAAGAGGACTTCTCTATGTGACCTGGGCTGCAGGAACCCAAACTGTTTTCTGTTTTTGTTCTGTTGCTCCTCCAAGACCCCTGATAGGACATCTGGGATCTGCCTTTTTGGGGAGGGGTACTGTCAGGATTGTGCAGTTTAGTTTGGTTTTTCATCATGTGCTGCTTTGAGTTGTTCTCATCGGTCATACCAGGCTCAGGTTGATCAACCACAGCTTTGTTCATTTCAGGTAATAACTCCACTAATCTGGTCTTCAGTTCTTCATTGTCAGCTCATCTGCTTTGTTCAAGTTTCAACCATGAAGCCTGATCTACAGCATGTTACACCACCAGATCCCGACATTGCATCAATAATCTTTTCTAATGTATTTTTACTCCTAATTCATAGATTAGGAAGAATTAAGCTCAACACATTTCATCGAAAAGTTTAAAAAAAAGAAAACTTTGTATTTCCAAAGTTTCAGTTTTGGGCAGAAGAGGTTTTGTGAACATGATAGAAATGTTTTTCTTTTAATGAAAGCAAAAGCTATTGGTCACGCTTTTTTTCCGAATGCAGTAATTTATGCATCAGTGGGTTGAAAAGATGAGTTTGGTTTGCAATGTTCATGATATATATTAACTGTGAGAGACAAAAACAGAATCTGGGGACTTGTACTGTATTGTTATTAAAGAATAAATATTTCCCTGCTGTAGTTTCTCTTAGGTCATCTCACTCACTAAGTTGCAGTGATTTGTACTAATAACGCTTTCCATTTTCTTGAAAGAAATAAAGATCTTAGCAGATGAGTTAAGCAGGCCAAGAGGAGCAATATTGTGTTTAAGATGTTCCCCAATGACACTTTGTCGCCTACTGGCAGGTAGAAGGGTGAATGGACCAGAGGTTGACTGCTCTAAATGTGTCACATTCATCCAGGATCCTTATTTTGCAAGAAAAAGTATTGGCGCCCACCTTCAGTTTCTTGTAGGATGAGTTAGACCACGCAGAGGTTAATCCCTGATGGTTCAGAACTTCAAACTCCTTATTGTCAGTTGCTCTAAATGTGGTAAACATACAAGACTAAACACTGTTTTCACTCTCCTACCAGTGATAAAAACAATAAATGTGAAAGTCATAAAAAAGGGAACTAAACAGTAATTTGGCATTAAAAAGCAATGGCCCCACATTGAATCGTGGTGCAAGGATTGTGTACGTAAGTGGTGTATATGTAGTTGTGTGCAAATCACAATAGCAGCATTAGTAATGTTAACGGGATAGAAGCATTTATGATTGAAGTGATAAATGTTAAATAAGGATAACTCAACTGAAGCACAAGGAAATGCATGTGGTCAGCAAACCCACCAAGACATGCTGTGGCATTTAAATCACGGCTATTGATGTTAAGAACCCAAAAGTTTGCCAAGAAAAACATTTGTGACACATTTATACCACCAACAGTCTGGACTGCTGACACAAAAAAGCCATTTCTGAAGTGTACTGTTGTGTTGTTGATGCCAAAACAAGACCAAACCATCTGAAACATTGGCAGAAACTCCCCGATTAGATAGAGCAGGTCTTAAAAATCTATCTAGTTCTGCAGGCATGAAACAAATGCTTCCAAGATTTGCACAAGAGGAAAAGGTGTAAAATGTATTTAGTTTTTAAAAAGAGACATAGAGCAGAAAAAACTATTTTAAGATTTAAAAAATGTAATAAACAACCCATAATTTTTTATGGGTTTTCAATAAAGATGGAGATGTTGCGCACCAGGAGTGTCAAACTCAATCGCACAAGGGGCCAAAACATACCTTAGGTGTGGTTAAAATAGGTGAGACAGCCAACTCTAACTTAGCTTAAAATTCAATATAAAGTTCAACATTCAATATTAGACTAGATATTTTTTAGTTAACATAGATAATGTTCTTTTAAACACTGTTTCAATGGCATCCTGTTTCTGTCAAAAAGTGTTCAAGTGTAACTAGGCTCTAAAACTGTCCTGGTCTTGGTCAAATCCAGAGAGCCAGAATGCTGCTCCTGTACTCAGACAGTAGGGTTGGTCATCGATCCATACTCATCAAAAATACTTCAGATGATGCTGTGTAAACATTTATCTAATAACATTGGTGTATTGCTCAACATAAATAGTTTTTTTTTCTTTTTTCAGAACAATAGACTGTTCCACTGCTGCATTAGCTGATCCCATTTCTCCATGCAGGCACGGAGAAGGGCATGGACGCAAACATTTCAAAAAGTGCCTTGAGTTGTCAGAGTTTTTGTGATGAACCGGAAGACAGAAAAAAATCTGCGAATACGCAGGGGAGCACTGTATACATCCTCATTCCACGTGGGTACGTTTTGTTTACGTCGTAGCATGAAGCGACATCAATTATTCCAATCAAGAAGATCCAGGTAGTGCTTCGACTTCGGCATTTTGGAAGTGTGCTTGCCCTGTCAGTGGTCCTATATGAGCCCACCCACTATTGCAGGAAACGCAAAAGGATTGGCTAGAACTTCAAAGTACTGAACAGAGTAGAAGTCAAACAGACTAAGACAAACAGACCTTCAATGAAACTTAGTACTGAAATGAGGAACCAAATGCAGCAATTTATTTTGGTTCTGGTAGAAACCGCGTAGGTCGTAACGATTCCCTATTAGACACACTCACACAATTTAGAACAAAAATTTGATGCTAAGCAAAAGTCCTTCTAATGCTAACACTATTGAGATCATTCCAATGCATTCTGAAGACTGAGCTGCACTTAACATATGGTACAATACTGGTTAGTTGTAGCAGCAGGAGTGAAAGTGGATTCTTGCTCATGCCGGTAGAACAAAGGATGGCAACGCGAATCTTTTTACGGCAGATAAATGTAGTTGAGAATAAATCTTGACTATAAATGAAAAATGTAGACAGAGCTTTGCGGGAATTTTGTTTTTAAATTGATTATTTACTAAAGACCTTGATAAATGCAGATCTGAACCAGATCTAAACTTATCCATCTCAACATGTTTCAAAGAGTCCTGTAATGCTCCTCATCAGTCGTTGGGCGACTGCGTGCCATGATACTTGTTGCGTGAGCTGAACGTCTGTCTATTCCCAACCAGGTTTTGACGTATAGTATTGGATCCCATTTCATGGATTGAGATCTGAAGGCATCTCACACCTTCTTCTTTCTCCTTTTCTTCTCCTCTAATTTTAGCTTTACGTCTTCATCCTCACTTCCTCTAGTCTTCCTCTTGAGCAATCTTGTGTATTGTTTTTTTTTTCAATGATTTTTTTTGTAATATAAATTAATTTGTTTGCTTAGTGTTCAACATCTACCATTGCATTTACTTTTATCTTAAACTACCGATCACAATAGTGATCAGAACACTTTATGAATTATTCGTTTTTTTCTGGTGCTGTTGCAAACTAACAACCTCAAACTTGCACAGAGTCAAACTCAAAATGTTCAGATCACTATAAACCAACTGGTGACTCCTCAGTTACTGTTACCTATAATCAGATAGTTTAGTGTGATTACAGTGAGTGAATACCCTCTGCCTAAGGACTAGCTTAGATAGTAAGTCTTTGGTCTACATTAACATAAAGAGTTATTGACCCTTGATGTGACTGACATTTGCTGAAGATTTTTTTTCTTTGCTTTTTTAGAGAAAACAAAGTCAGTCTGGAACTATAACTTTTTATTAGGTTTCTTCTGAGTAATCTGTTGGAGCATCTGATGGAGATTGCTCATCATTACTCCATGTTGTCAAGGCCAGTTTGCAGGACTCTGTTGTTGTTGTTGATGCTGATCGGGTCTGTTTTTAATATTTCCAGTGAAATCCATTTGTTGCCACAGTTTTATGA
This sequence comes from Oryzias melastigma, assembly GCF_002922805.2. NCBI lineage: Eukaryota > Metazoa > Chordata > Actinopteri > Beloniformes > Adrianichthyidae > Oryzias > Oryzias melastigma. The sequence goes on along the minus strand of NC_050532.1, from coordinate 1,549,789 downwards.
AACTGCTGAGAATTGTTTGTTTGAAGGAATTACTCAGTCCAGAACTTCCTATGATGATGAAATGACTTCAGTGTTGTAGTATGTTTTACAGGCCCACTCCAGTCATCTGCCAATATATTTTAAAAGTGTTCCTAGAGCTCTTTTAATTATTATTATGTGGTTTTTAGTAGAAGTCTAACCATCCATCCATCTATTTCAGCTCACCTGGGACTGGGTTGCTGGGGCAGCAATCATCTGGGCATGTTTGCTCACAAAGAGACTTCCCTTTCCCTGACCACCTCCTCCAGCTCCTCTGGGGGGACCCCAAGGCGTTCCTATGCTACCCCAGAGACGTACAGTAGTCTCTCCAGCGTGTCCTGGGTCTTCCCCGGGGCCTCTGCCCAGTGGGACATGCCCGGAACATTTCTCCAGGGAGGCATCCAGGAGGCATCCGGACCAGATGCCCGAGCCACCTGAACTGGCTCCTCTCAATGTGGAGGAGAAGCGGCTCTACTCCGAGCTCTCTCCGGGTGACCGAGCTCCTTACCCTATCTCTAAGGGAGCGCCCAGCCACCCTCTGGAGGAAGATCATTTTGGCCACTTGTATTCTTGTTCTTTCGTTTATGACCCAGAGCTCATGACCATCGGTGAGTACTGGAACAAAGATGCATTCATCTTCTTAACCATTTGTCCCTTTTGGGGTCACGGGGCTCCCGGAGGCAGGGTCTACCCTGGACAGGTCGCCAATCTGTCGCAAAGATCGACCGGTAAATTGAGAGCTTTGCTTTCTGGTTCAGCTCTATCTTCACCACAACGGACCGGTACAGCGACCACATAACGATGGACGCCGTTCCACTCCACCTGTCGATCTCACGCTCTGATTTTTTCTCATTCGTGAACAAGACCCCAAAATATCTAAACTACTCCACCTGAGGCAGGAGCACTCCACCCCGCGAGAGGACAAACTACCTTTCTAGAAATATGTCTAGCAATATTGGAGCTACACAACTGTTCGGTTTTGATCCAGATACCAGCTCAGATGAGGAAAATGAAGACACATGGATCTATTTGTCTACAAGTGGATGAATCAGAATGGAGATGAACAGGGAGCTTGTGAGCTGCTGATGAGTAAAAACTACAAGCTTTTTTAAACAGCATTTTTCTTTGTCTGCCCGATTCAGGGATTTAAATACATAAATACTCAAAAAGCCCAATTTTAATCTGAATTTTTTTCACATATATTCTCCAACATGAGAAAAACGCTACACAAACATGTTGGGGTCTTGTAAAAGCAGCTGGTCTTAAAGCTTACAAGGGCCATATCCATGGTCATCAGACACATTTCAAATCTGTCTCTTCATTGGTGGAGTTCATCTTCAGAGGTAAAGACATTTGAGAGTCTATACTGGGATCTACATCATTGAGCGCATTGACACATGTCCTCATAAGGCGGGAGTCTTATGAGGACATGTGTCAATGAGTGTGCTGGCCCACAAACAGAATTTTGGGGAGATGGAATGTAGGCAGTCCTCGAGGAGGGGGATGTGACATCACATGATGTTCAACACCTGTGTGGGCGTGGTTTGAACTTTATTTAAAGAGCTGAACACAGACATTGTCTCGGGTCATGGGTTTGGACATGAGCCAACATACACTCAACCATACACAGTACTGATTTCTGTTGACTCAGAGCGTTTTCTCTTTGAATAAAGGATATTAATTACATCAAAACAGTTGTTGTCTGCTTGTTTGCCATTCTTTAAAGTAAGGCACATTTCAATTTCAAAAGACGTCCGTCCACATTTGAACCAGAATTAGCACTTATAAAGATGTTTGCTTGATGTTGGTAAAAACAGAAGAGACAATCTTGTTACATTAAGATGTTGCTTGGACGTCTCCAAGTGTACAGTGTTTCTGTATATTTTTGTTTTTAGTGTTCTGACTTAACTCTAAGTACTGTTGTGCATGAAACCTTCAGACATCAAATTATTCACATTTTGACCTTAGATCAGAACATCATCCAAAGCTCTTGACCTTTGTTTATGACTGTAGTTTATTTTGCTGGCACATGATTGGCTGATTGGATACTTACACAAGAAGCAGGTGCACTGGAGCTCCTAATAAAGAGGTTAGAAGTATGTACGAGGAAATGTTTCCAATCAACCCGGTATATTGCTTAGGTGCTACAACCACAGGTAATTTGCAGCAATTTACAGATTGCTGAGTCATAATTCAACAAAAAAGCACAGAAGCACCTTGGAAGAACGTACACTATGTGCTCTTATAGAAAAGTTGTAATACCACTTCGATCAAAAGCTTGAATTTTTTTCTCTATGATTTCTAATTTGCTTTAAAACGGGAACATATGGTCAGTCTTCTTGATGTTTCTCCACTTTGTTGCAGTTTCTAGAATTTCATTATTCGTTGTTCTATTGTGCCAATTTTCAGCAAAATTGTTTTTTAGAGATGAACGAACAGTCGTGGTCCCCAAGGTAACCTGCAAACATGTTTGTTTTAAACCAGTGCAGAAACAGGGTTATCATTACAATACATGTAGATGGAAGATAACCAAAAAATCACTTTTGCTTCTCTACTAATAAAAGCATTATACTTTTAATTACCAGATAATTACTTTAGAAAATGTATGATAAATATGTGGGATTGTGCTCTCCAAGATGCAACCCACCCATCCAGGGTGCTCCTGCCTTTCCTCGTCAGTGGCTGGGATAGGCTCCAGCAACCCATGATTTAGCAGGTTTAGGTTATAGATGAAAGCTATGTGAATATTGTGGTGGCCTTGAATGAAACGTTCCACAGGCTGTGACTGATACTACAGTAAATCATTTTGGTTAAAGCCAGTGGCAGTCTGTGTGTTTCAGATCTGAACCTTCAGTCTTCCTCCGCCAAAACCATCCTTGTTAATATTAACTATTTTATGTTTCTAACACCATGAATCTTATTTTATGGAGCAATTCCATAATAAATAGATCATTTAAATAGACTGAATTCACTACAATTGGGCATATTGTATAAACAAACAGCGCATGTAAGTCTCCTCCCACTGCAACAAACATCAGAGCACAATTGACAACTAATGAAACTTGAAAATAAGTATTTTTATTCCCAGCAAATCCATCTTATTTAAAGATGAACTCCATCCATGAAGAAAGTCCAGGAGTTCAGCGGTAGATTTCTCTGCAAAATCCAGCATATGACAGTTCTGTTCTCAGTTGGATAGATCAGAGCGCTCCGTAGTTCTGTGCTAAGCTTCAGTGGAATGCATGCTGGAAGTTTTTCCTGGTACTTCCGAAATTACTGGGGGTCAATGAGGGTGATAAACACTAGTTTTTCAAGGTCTTGGAACCTGTTTTTTGTCTGGGAAGTGATATTATCCAAAATCCTGCCGTGAGCCGCTACAGCTCAATGCATTTGGACCAGCCGTGGTGCGTTCAGTGGCGACATAGAAGTTCTCATATTGGCCTCTTTTTGCTCAACATTGTGACAAAACTCCGTTATCAAGCCAGACAGAACTGCTGGAAGGCAGAAATTAGTGGGCAAATCCTTTTGTCGAGACAGACTCGCTAGCTTCAAGGCTGGTCGGCCTTTTTTGATGATGTCCAATTTTAGTGAAAAGTCCATCTTAAAAATGACTTATGCAACAAATCTGTAACTAAATCCACTTCTCCTCCGTCTTCTATTGTTGACTACATAACAGCGAGTAAAAATCAAGTGCAGCTACTGCCTATGGCCTGAACAGCAGGAGAAGGTAGCTTTAGGTACCACGAGCTTTGTCCAATCAGAGGCAATGATGTCATCTTCCGCCTTCATGAAGCTACGGAGACACTAACTCAAATTCTGACTGGTTGAATCAATGTAGTAAATACCTTTAATCCATACATGGCTA
>NC_050532.1:1542212-1545760 GCF_002922805.2 Oryzias melastigma | reverse complement strand
AAATTCTGATTGGTTGAATCAAATGTAAATGCATTTGATCCATACATGGCTATGGTTTAATCAGAAATGTTTTGATGGAAAGCCGCCACAAAAGCAAAAGTGAAGACGGAAGCACTGACTGTATGAGTCTGTCGACCTAGCAACAAGTGAGGGCTTTTAGCATTAATTTTTGTCTTTGATTTTTGAGAGAAGTTTTGCCAAAAGCTTTTACTTGGTTAGCATTTAGCACACTAAAATTACACAAAACTACATTCCTAAACTACCAGTCACAAATGTGTTCAATCTTGTGGTGGATATTGCACAAAATAATGCTGGTTTCTTCTCTTCTTTCGCCGTATCTCACTTGTGTGAGTCAACAGTGTACACAGCCAGAGAAATTCCCACTTTAGTGGCCCGATGCTGCAGGGTTCCTCGGTTCTGTAGTCGGAGAGCTTGGAGGAGGTGAATGGCCCGTGAGACAACATCCAATGGAAAAGAGGCATCATCCACCTTTGTGTGTCAGCTGCTTTACACCTACATTGTCTTCCACTTTCTGCATTCCAATCCTGTTGCTTTTCTTCATCTCCCTCCTACTTCTCTACCCCCCCCCCCACCCTTCCATTCCGCCTAACATCAAAGATGGTTAAAAAAAATCAGAAGTGAAAAAGTCTTTTGCATGTGAGGTAGCTTAACACTTTCGATTTTAAGTTACATAAGATTGTGTAACAACTCGGTAACCAACTCTGAATTGGGTTGACCTTTCCCTAGCAGATTTTACGTGGGTTGCTGGGCTAGAAATGGTGGAGACCATCTAAAAACTTGAAGTAAAACTATAAAAATGCACGACAGGTGTAATGTGGAGTTATCGTGGCAAATAACGGTAAACAATAGACTGGAATAGCTCTACCTGATGTGTCTGTTTTAGTCTTCTTTTGAAGGTGGTTTGAAGACCTTAAATGAAATGTTCCTTTTCTCCTTAAATCATTTTGCGTTTTTCCTCATATTTATTGGTCAACACCACACAGCACTGTCCAGTGTCTCACACAAATCCAGTTTTCCATTTAAGTCATTTCAGCTTGTTTATCACAGTCAGACCCTCGCTGCTGGGGAACAGTTACCATTGAATATCCCCAGATCAATCCACCGCTGGGGGTCAACAACAACCCTCTGAACCACACATCATAATGAAAATTGTGGGTTATGGAGAAATGAAAGAAAGAAAGAATGGTGGGGAGAAGGGAGGACTGTTTGGTTTCCAAGCAACACTCAACGTTGGATTCATCAAGAGCTGCAGGCTAAGTTCCTGAGTTCCCGTGTTTCTGCCTCTGCATTCCCTTTCTGAGGAATTTGACCTGCGTGACCTCTCGGAATATATCTGGATTTTTGCTCTTCCCTCACACACTTCACAGTTCACTGTAATCAAAAACAACCACAAATGGCAAATATCACTGACATTTTTATCTTGGTGGTATTGGTTATGTGGATATGTTACTTTTATGTAAACTTTCCAAAAAGGAAACCCAACATTTTGATATTCACAAAACAAGTTCAGGTCCGACCAATGATAATCAATTTTTAAAAAATTGCAAGTGAAAAGTAGTTGGTGTGAAAAACATTGATTATGGGGATTGTGCCTAAATAAAGACCCACTCAAATAATGTTTTTTTTTTTATTTAACATGTTCTTTCTTGTGATTGAGGACATATATATTCAAAAGAATGAATGATTTAAACTTCATTTCTGAGTATTTCTTTATTAAAATCGTGATTGATCAGGAGCAGATGAAAACCAGTGGTTTGAAAAAGCTCAGGTTTGTCATGCAGCAACTGACGAGTCTCTCTTCTCTGGTACAGTTCTGATTCATCCACATGAAGACAAATAGATCAATTAAAATCTTGTTTAATTGCTTGCCTTTTTTTGTGCTAAGCTAATATTAGCTTTGGCCATATGGTGCAATAAGCTAGCAGCACAGAGCTTAAACAAAGGGATAATGGGAAATTAGCGGAGGCTAACTATCACGCCAACAGCCAAACACACAGTTCAGAAGCAAATATCTAATGAACACCTGCTGCTCTGCAGAAAGTATGTCTTAAAAACATTAATTTTGGCTAAAACCAGCATAATAATAATTTAAAGGGTAATCAAACCCTAAATCAACTTGTTTTGGCTGTTGACTTCTATGAATGGGGCTTTAAAAGTGCTGTTAAAATAAACTTGTTTATTGTCAAAATACGTCTGTGTGCTGCCGCCTACAGGTTGAAATTAGGTTTTACAGTTGTATTTTATGATTGGTCAACTGGTCCCAGAAGTTTCACATCATCATGCTCTGCAGCTCCAGTATAAAAGCCCATCTCTGATTCTGTAACGGTCGGTTGTTGTCGTGTTAGCTTTAGCATGGCTAATAGGCTAATTGAGTTCAGTTGTCAAAAATCTACTGGCTTGACTTGCAAATCTTTCCAGTGGGCTTTGAAATTAGTGACCAGTGCTTTAGTGCAATTGGCATTGATTTTAGCGAACTCCGTCCTGATGATGAATTTCCAATTAATGTTTCACTCAAGATTGCTTGTTTAATACGTTAGCCTTTATTAGCTGTGATGCTAGCGGCATTTGACCACTCTCAGACCCAGGTCCCCTTCGGACCTGCAAACCCCCAGCTGCGCCGGCAGCCCCGTCGTCGGGGATTGCAAAAGGAGCCTTGAGCCAGCGGCTCTAAACAATAAGGTTCTGGACCAGGTAAAAATCCTCAACCTCCTCAGACAGTTCTGTGAAGAAACTTGGATCACTTTGCCCGGTACCACTCTCCATATTGAAGACCCAGCGAATGTTAAAGCTAACCTAACTGTCAATCATAGATCCAAGCCACACCTTCACCGTTAGGTCTGGCTCCACTAGCCCCGCCCCCTTTTTGGCTTTTTACAAATCTGGGATGAGAATGGAGTCAGCCTCCAAAGAAAAAAAATGTCAGAATGGGACTTTCATTTCAAGGTTGATTATTGAAAATATTAATATTCATCAGATCAAACAATCCATCCATCCATTTTCTTAACCGCTTTGTCCCTTTTCGGGGTCGCGGGGGTGCCGGAGCCTATCCCGGCTGCTGATGGGCAAAGGCGGGGTTCACCCTGGACAGGTCGCCAGTCTGTCGCAGGGCCTCAATCACACACACATTCACTCTCACATCCACACCTAGGGGCAATTTAGAGTCACCAGTTAACCTATGAAGCATGTTTTTGGACGGTGGGAGGAAGCAAACTCCACACAGAAAGGTCCCAGCCGGGAGTCGAACCGGGGCCTTCTCCTTCTTGCTGTGAGGCAAGAGCGCTAACCACTGCGCCACCGTGCAGCCCCAGATCAAACAAAAAAAGCTAAATGTTAAAATAAAACGTAAAATGTACCTGCAACAAACTGGTGATTTTTCTTAATCTGCCCCCATTTCCTGTAATCAAAATTTAGCTTCAAGCCTCCTAAACAGGACTGAGTAGAAAAAGAGCCAAACAGATACTATGCATAGACCCAAGAGAATAATATAAGGGGACATTTGAAAAGTTTCTGTTTTACTTCATGGTAAA
>NC_050532.1:1534477-1542080 GCF_002922805.2 Oryzias melastigma | reverse complement strand
TTTTTGGACGGTGGGAGGAAGCAAACTCCACACAGAAAGGTCCCAGCCGGGAGTCGAACCGGGGCCTTCTCCTTCTTGCTGTGAGGCAAGAGCGCTAACCACTGCGCCACCGTGCAGCCCCAGATCAAACAAAAAAAGCTAAATGTTAAAATAAAACGTAAAATGTACCTGCAACAAACTGGTGATTTTTCTTAATCTGCCCCCATTTCCTGTAATCAAAATTTAGCTTCAAGCCTCTTACTCAGGACTGAGTAGAAAAAGAGCCAAACAGATACTATGCATAGACCCAAGACAATAACATAAGGGGACATTTGAAAAGTTTCTGTTTTACTTCATGGTAAAATAGGACAAATACAAGCTATCCAAATTAGACAAGTCATTTCTCTGAACAGAAACTGATCATGTGGTGAAGAAAATGACTCATACTGAATACAATAGCAAATACTATTTAAAGTAATAATTTTTTAGGAATTTTAAAAGCACTTTTGAAATAAATCAATGCTGAACATTTGAACAGCTGGAATGAGACTTAGAACGTCAAAGTCTGACAGCATGAACCTCAGCCAGGAAGAGGTGGATTTACCTCACCAGGTTAGGAATGAGTCACCCCTCCCAGGTGGAGGAGTGCTAGTGTCAGCGTGTTTTGATCAGAAGTATCAGAAATGCAAATACTTTGGTGTGGAGAGAAAGAGTCAAGAATCCAGAAGACAATGCTACACTAAAACTGAAATTCTTGACCATAAAGTAAGTGCAGAAATGCACAATCCTGGTTGATTTTTGTTTTTAAGGGCCACAAAAGTCAAACGTAATCCTTGTAGCAGTAATAGGGGTGGGGTCACAGAAGACACCAGGAGGATTAGACTTAATGTTACTTGATCTTGTAACAATTGATTTTGGTATATTTCAGTGATTTCTTGGCACAAACAAAAGCAAGTACATAAAAAGAACCTGTAATCTAAATGTAATTTCTTTATTTAACCTAATTTTTAAAATAAAAGATGCTCTGTGCCAAACAGGATCGTCTCAGTGTAGCTCTGGACCCCGCAGCGGCTCTCTGTCTGCCGGCATATCAAGTGAGTGAGCTCCGCCGTGGGAGCGAAAGTCACCGAAAACGTTACGTGCCCAAAGCTGAGATCCTGACTTGTAGATGCGACACGGTGACCTGTCAAACTTCCAATAATTAGTCGTTGGCACCAGATTCATGCCACGTTGCTTAAATCGAGCTGCTGGCAGACTTTAGTGCCGCGCCAGTCACTCAAATCGCACTCCGGGACTTCAATTCGCCTCATGTCGCATCTGTTCTATCGACTTAACACTGAAACCGACCACCTCCACCGAGTGAATCACGTTCTGTGTGAATACACCTTAACAGGGCTAATGTGGCTAACGTATAGCATATTAATTAGGAACAAGTTCCTGAAGGTATATCGAACAGTTACAGACTTAGTCCTTTGTCTCGCTCAATGTGCCTTGAAGCAACAATAACTTTTATTTTAGTGATATCAAATTAGTGTGTTTTTTGTCCGTGTTGCCAACGAGGTTGTGAGTTATAGGTATTGTGAATGTCATAATGCAGCTAATGCTTTTAACGTGGATAAAGTGGAGCATGTTATAACCAAGTTCTAGAGTGAACGCAGTTAATAAAATCGTTTAATGCACCTTATTTATGACATAAGTCTGAAAATAGACCATTAATCTTCTCTTGATTCGTCTTATAATCATATACTGCAGAAAATACAGTGATGTGAAAAGCACAGCTGGGAGGAGCATATGAATCATGGGTAAAATATTTTGAGTGAGCTAAAGTAATGTTTTTCTCTGGGTAATATTTTTCAGCGGAAATGATAATTAAAAAAAATGCAAAAGATAACATTAACAACTAAAAAAAAGTTAACATTTTGCTTAACTACATTTGTCAAATTTTCCTGATTTTGTCAGCTTTCCTTTTACAAGAAAATGTTTCATTTCTGTTTCTGTGCGGTAAGGAAATTTTAAGAAACTGAAGCTCTCATACATATAATTACTCATTTTCTTTCTGATTTTACCTACCTTTGATCATAGGTCTCCAGTCATGTATTACCAAATTACATAATTAACCAACAACCAATCATTTGTGGATGTTTCTGGTAACAGCCCACACGCTCATTTCCCAGCTGGACGGGTGTTTTACAGCATCCTCGTCTACTTTTCTGTAGAAATGCTGGGTTTGCATTTGATAACCACGACTGTCTTCTCCGTCTGAGAGGAGACAAACACAAATTTTAAGATAAGATGCTGGCAAATGACATGGATAAGTATTCATTTCATGTCAGTTCTGTGTAAATGTATATGTTTAGTTTTTTCAATGACAGCCACCCAGCTTCATGCAATTATCCAGTCAGTTGTTGGACAGGCTGCGTTGGATGTCACAGGGCTTGAAATAATGTTCATGTGAAACAACAGAAAAGGGGAAAACATAGTTTGAGGGGCCTTTTGCAGAAAAACTGTGGGAAACACAATGTGTCTGGAGTATTCCTGAAACTTTACTGACTTTTGTTCTTGTATATTTTCTTACACTTGCATCAAAAATGTTTGTCAATTTTGGAGAAAGTCTCCTTTCAGCGATTATTTTTACACCTTATTTTCTGATTTTTACACAATTTCCATATTGTACCCTCTTAAATAATTGTGTAAAAAAACTTTTTAGACTCTATGATTATTAAAAAGGCAAAAACATATATTATATGATGTTTTCATTAACCCCTTAAAGCTCATATTTCTATTTTTATTCCCTGTTTTTTTAAAAACAAAGACTAATTTTTGATATTCTCTACTCTGTTAAGATCACTACATAAAATAATTGATGAAAGAAATACAGCAATTCGGATGTTTTTTTTTTTAAAACTTTAAAAGAAAATCATAAAATATTAAGCAGTATAATTTTTATTGACACTCAGATGATATTAAAATTTTATATATTTGGTGATTTGGTAATTTTTGCTCTCAACAATGTGAGTTTATGATGCAAACATTTTGACATGTGTGTTCAAGAAAAAACACCTCATTTAAATGATAAAACTGTATTATAAATAATTATCAACACATTTTGCATACTTTAAATTCCTCAGGTAGTCATTTTAAATAAATTAACAATAACAGATGAGTTATTCTCAGCATAAAGTTTTGAAAGTTGCCTAAACTTTTACCGCCAAAAATGGTTTTGAGATTTCATGGCAGCAGCCATTTTGAAATGATCAGAAGAGCCCTTCTACTGCCTCTAGTGGAGTGATGATGAACTACAGAAAACATGGACCACGTTATAATGGATCATAGTAATATTAGAAGCGTCTCAAATATGGTACAAATTGTTATAAGTATAGGTTTAAGTGTTTGGATCAAACTGCCTCGGTCAGTTGATTAAATGATCTGGATCTCTCTCTCCTGATCTCTTGCTTCAGTATCAGCACGTCCTCGCTCCAAGTCATCGCATGTTGATGTTTTGGACCCATCTGCGTCACTTTTTGATGTTCTGGGTGTTTCTAACTTGTCGTTTTTTGACGTGCTGGCTGCTCTCATTGAGTCCCCCGTGAGCCTGAACCAGTCCGGTGCCAGGACACGGAGCGCATCTGTACTCTAATCCGGTACCGGTTCGCATCCGGTACTACGTCTGGTACCGGTTCGCGTCCGGTGCTGCATCCGATACCGCGTCCCGAGGGTTGTGCACCCTTGATTTACCAAACAGCTGGCGTGTCAGGGATGATGAGTTGGAGACGCTCGGGGGTGACGTGGAGGAATCCTGAACCAGGCGTCGCTGTGTGATGACTTGGGGATGAGAATGTTTGTCCATAGTCAGGTCCAGTGGGTGATTCTTTTATTCAGGAACATTCAGTTCATTCGCGGTCACCTGCATTAGTGTGTATGCTACAAGAACAACAATAACTGATTCATAAACCTCACGTCAGTATTGTAATCGGTCAGTTTAAATTAAATATACATTTATTTCAAGATAGAAAGAGTAAATGATAACACTGTGAAATAAAGCAGCAAATTATTTCAAAGAACAAAGTAAATAAAAGAAGAACACATAGAGAGAAATGAATCAAATGTTAAAGAGGAAGATCCAAAGTGAGGATGACGATCTGCAGACTAAATCTGAAGGAGAAGATGAAGAAGAGAGAAGGGGAGATCCATGGAAATCCCAGTGAGACACCAGATCCATCAAGCACAGGTGACTTTTCTGCAGTATGTTGCCAGATTACCCCTCAATCTGGCCGGTGGGGCAGAGTACTGCCATCACAGAAAATTGTGTAAATTGTCGAAGGCTCATGGCAGGTCACGGAGTGTTTACTGTTTAGATGTCCCCTGCAACATCTCGTGTGTTACAAATTCAAAAGATGTACCAATCAGTGCATTTTTATTTGTCTCTGATTCTTTAAAAGTGATTCTTTTTAATTCTGCAAAGATGATCTGCTGGAGTCACATGAAAGCTCTTTTGCAAGTCCTCATAGAATTTCTATTTTCCTGAAGCTTCTGGCTTATTTCTCAGCGGTATGCTTCAAATAACTTTTTTCCCTTCCGTCTCCGTTCCTCCAAAAATGTAATAATCACAGCAGAAATAAAAATGCTAAAACGGACTCGGTGTTTGACTGTAATTACCCGCCCAGCTTCTCCCTACATAGTTACTTATTGACCCTCGAGCTCTAAAAGTGACTTGCATACAGGTGAGACGACAAACTGGGGAATTCCTACAACAGTAACACATGCACACCTGTCCACCTGCACATACACACACTTAACTACCTTGAAGGAAAATCCACTCCTGATTTTGCCCAACAAAAACAGCACTAAGCAGAAGAACATAAATATACAAAACCTTAGCCACGGATGTGGAGCTGGTTATTAAAATAATTGTGTACTTTGTGGTACAAGCACCAAACTTGGCATGGATTTACCTTAGGATTCTTTCAGAAAAGCATGTTTGCCATAAGAAAATCCAAGATTTAAAAATGTATATATAACAGTATTCTATTGGTACTTATCTAGTTTAAATACTGCATTTTGTGCATGAACAACATATATTGTTGAGACAGTGTTCCTCCACTTATTTGCCTTCCTTTATTGGTGTCTTTTCTTTTTAGTCACATGACTCTTCCAATTAGTTACAAAAACTTAAAAGGTTTATTTAATTTAATGTATTTACTGAATAAGGACAGATATAAGACATAGATCAACTGTGAACAGCAGTCCCATGTCCATATCATAATGATTTTAACCGTAGCAGGTTTGCAGCATTTGTCCTTAGCTGGGGTTATTATGTTTTATAATTACAAATATATGTAAAATGGGAATAAAATACCAGAAATAAAACAACTAACATTCGTTGTTAAAATTATATAAACCAGTTTAAAAGGCACAGGGACAGATCAAAAGAATAAAAAACACAGAATAATTCAACCTGTTACAACACGTGGACAGCATTGCTGCTGATACAACTAATACTTTGTTTTTTATGAAGAATAAAACTGGACGCAGAAGTGTTTTTGATTGAGAATTGACATTTTTCGGCCACGGAGGGAGGGTGGGGGGGTGAAATGGGGACGGGGGTATACTCCATATTCGTGGATGTCTCTGGACCTCCGCGAATATAGAGGGAAAACTAATTATTATTAATTATTATTAATTATTATTAATTATATTTGCATCAATTAGGTGTATAGCAGCCATCTTTGCAAATGACCACCATTTTGGATTTTTCTTGTGGCCAATGTGCTTTCCTAAAGTACATCCATGCCAAATTTGGTGCTTGTACAACCAAATGTACAATTTATCTGAAATATCAACCTAACCTGCTCTGCTACTGAAACACCGAGTTCACACCCCAAGCGGAAGCGCTGTGAAGCGCCCCAGAACAGAGGCCCTTGTTAACCTGACGCTAAGCGCCGCGGTCCACCGCCGCCGGCTCACACCGTGCAGCGATTGTATGGTCTATTGTTTTGTGCGAGCCGCATGACATCCACGTTAATTCTGGCAGGAAGTTACACCAAGACACACGAGAAAATCAATTCTCAAAATATAACCAATTTTTCGCAATAAAACTACTGCTATTGTCAAATGCGGTCATATTTTTGTATCTAACCAGACTGTAGAGATGAAAATACTATAAACACACAAACAACTCACAAAAACAGACACACACACACAGAGCAATGTAGTGGGCCGACTACGAATGGGTAGGTGTGGTTTGGGATGTCTAAAAACTGGGGGCGGGAATCAATTAAAGAAAATTATCTAATTAATTGCAAATCTGGAAAAAATTAATCACGATTAATCGACATTGTATTATTATTTTGGTAACAATATTTGCCAGCCACTTATCTGAAAATAATATGAAATCACACAAAATTGTACATTTAGAACATTTATTTTAAGTCCTTTGGAACAAGGGTTCTAAAACTCATTTTGTTTCACATGTTAAATTCAATTGTCAAATCCCAATCAAACAGAAGTGTAGTGAAGGACAATTATTTGGATACATTTGCCTGATAAACAGTGGAGTCCTGCTGATTAGAGTAAAGGCAGCGATCGGGATGAATGAGACGTTTTAAAGGAAGCCGTCTGAGAGTCAGAGAAGTTTCCAGCCCTGATAGTAGATGTGTGCACGCTGCTAAAAAAGCAAGAGTCCCTATAAGCATCAAAAAACTGCGGGGAATTCCCTGCTCAATATGCAGGGAAATCACACTCAGCCCGTTGGCATACAGGCATAAACACACGCAGCCTTATTTCTGTCACTACAGTGAGTATTTCCCCATCAATGTCAGACCAGTACGAGTGGTTGCAGTACGTGAGGATGTGTAAAACCCACTGGTGGCGGCTCACCTCTGTGTTGTTGCACGTTCGCGTTGGGTGGGAGAGGTCGTTGGTTTGTGGCGAGCGTTTCCTGTCAGTAGAGTGAATGGGACCACCTTTCTATCGGAAGGGGAGGGGAGACCCCCTTCAGCCCCCCTCATGTGTCCCCTGATGATAAACCAGCGTCCCCCTCTGCCAGTTTACTCCCCAGACGGCGTTAGGACAGCTTATCTTACACGACTCACGCTGATCTCTTCAGTGGAAATGTCTTAACACATACAGACAAAATTGCATTTCTGAAAAGTTTACTGTCTTTGACTTTTTAATCTAATTTTCAAACTGTTTGATAGATGTGTATTTGTGGCTAAATCTGTCCATTACTTTGATCTAGACTGGCTCCAGTCAATTCAGTTTATTTTTGAAGCACCAGTTCATGTTGACGTTGACTTTAAAAGATCATCAAACTTTGAAAGGTTTCAAACTTGAAATTAATCAAAATGGTTGCTATAATAATTCAAAGATTCACTTTTTATTGTCCTTGCTTAAGCTATCTGTGTATTATCTTAAAAAACAAGATTATAAAATCATTTAACTGTCAACCACAACGTAAACATAAAGAAGAACCATCATTAGATAGTTTGCTGACAAATGAAAATAGAATTTATATATATTAAAATCTTTGGTCTACACAGCAAATTTGGATTATGGTCTTTTTAGTTTGGAAATTTACATTTTTGGCTGATAAAATAGAATTGATTCAATGAATGATATCTCAAAA
>NC_050532.1:1522065-1534331 GCF_002922805.2 Oryzias melastigma | reverse complement strand
GGTCTTTTTAGTTTGAAAATGTACATTTTTGGCTGATAAAATAGAATTGATTCAATATGAACTGAAGAATAATATCTAAAAAAGTGTTTTTGAATAGTTATTTTATTTTGAAATTATGATTATATCCTATCAGTCTATGTTTGCCCAACACTCATACTTTTCCTAAAGTTTAGGAATTTTGAAATGCCTGAAAACACAAACTAATGAACATAAACTGGTGGAATTGTCTTTTTTAATGTTAGTTTTTTCATCGACATCCATCCTTCCATCCGTCTCTTTCCTGAACCTGTTTTGTCCCTCAAAGGTGATCATACCCGGCTGCTATTGGGCGAAGGACTTAGATGCTAATCATTTAAATTATCGTATTTTCTGCACTATAGGGCACAGTTAGACATTTTAAATAACACTTATAAAACATTTTATCATTTCAATTACGGTATTTCCCACACTATAGGGCACATGGTGAAAAATAAATAGTCAATAAATAATCTTTTTCTAAGTTATATTATATATAAGGTGCAGCGAACTACAAGGCACATTAAGTGAGACAGAAGAGTCAGAGATAAGTCTGTTTGTTAGTCAGACTTTATTAAATGTGTTCAAAGGGACTAGAACTTGTTTATAACCCACTAGACATTAACCATGTTAAAAGCGTTAGCCACGTTAGCATATTCACAAAACCTGTAACTCTAAACCTCGTTTGCACCACGTAAAAAACAGACTTATAGCCTACTGCTAAAACAAACATTACTGTAGTAACTCCCAACCATGTTAGTAACAAGTATGAAGAAGGAACACATGTCATAGCAGCTAGATGTTAGCATATTCACAATTACCCCTAACCAAACATTGAGACAGACGTCGTGTACCGCTCAAAATGGCTCCAACTTTAGCATTAATCCATATAAAAGGGGCTCCGGAATTTTTAAACGCAGTGTCATTTATTTAATTTTTTAATTAAGGTTTTTAAGTACACGTTATCATGCTTGAAAATGCTGTAATGTTACATTATGATCTGTTTGGTTTCACTTTGGAGGAAATTCTGTTTTGATCAAAAACTTTAACAGAAACTCACTCATTCTCGCTGATACCGTCCCACTCTTTCCTATGAAAAATGTCAATTTAGTCCTCAGTTAATCTTATTAAAACACTTTTATAACAAAGAGCTCCATCACATCTGAGTGCCCAGAAAGAGAGAACAATGAAGCATGCCTTCCTGTTTATTCGACCCAAAAATCTCTTTCTATGACATTGAAAACTAACCTGATTAAAGCACGTTACATCACAGTGTTATTTAAAACAGTAGTTGGACAGGATATGATCCTATAGCTACTATTAGATGTAGATAATGTAAGATGACAAGAATTTGCTGGAGTTGTATTATTAGGCTGTAGGAATGTTTTGGTGTAGGAGGGGGCTGCTACGATCAGCTGCTTTTCTTCACCGTTTTTATTCAGAAAGTTTCCCAAGAACATTTCTGATAAGTCAGAAAGTTCCACTTTCTTTTTGACCCCAACAAAGAAAGGAACAGAGTAAAATGACTTTGCTTCTATCTCCAGTTGAGGTTTAATAAATATTTATCACCCCTCTAACACTTGAAGTGTCACCAACAACTAACGCTGTTCAAGCGATCAACATGGATCAGCTGATTCTGGGGGGAAAAAGACGTTTTTGCAACGTGAAGAGCTGCGAATGTAAATTTGACATTCATTCTGAAAACGGTTACAGAGTTACGGCGGGCGAAAGAATGTCAAGGGTTAGAGGGTTAACTCATCTTTGAAAATCGTTATTTTTTGGAGTGAATTGATTTCACTTTTGGTCCTCATTTATCTGCAGCTGCAGCATGTCTACAGTTTAAAAAGTAAAAGTAATTGTTGACCTTTAGCACTTGGGTCAGTCGGTTGTGGTCAAGGTCACAATAAAGTCCATCATCTAAGAAGGTTTACCAATGGGAATCTGAAATGTGAATTTATTATTTGTATTATTTATTGTCATTTGTGAATTTATGTAGTAATGTTTTAGTGGAGTATTGTGTTGTATAGTGTGTAAATTGTGTCATTTTGTACCTGTTTCTCCTCTAACGTGTATCAGGACCTGAGTTCCAGTGACATTCGTTCTGTTTGACAATTTAAATCCTTAAAACTGGCATAGAAATAAATAACACTACAGAGGATTAAAGCTGTTCTGGTTTATAATTATTGCAGTTCAAAGTACAATATAGAGTTAAATAGTTTCACCCAGAAAATAATGCTATGTATTTAAACGCAAAATTTTATGAGCATTTGGGACAAGACATTTCTGACAAACTTTTAAATTAAAAGAACATAAACTTGGATCATTCTGTCACTTTTTTTCCTTCTAGCTGGAGTCATATTTCGAGACATGGACCTGCTCGGAACTTCCAACTCTGAAAATATTGGTCATATGATGGTTGATGTTCTGTTTAGTTTGACACTGACAGAAGAAATCCCTGAGAGTTTTAGAAGAAACATGTAAACAAATTCAGTCAATCAGCAGCTAGCTTTTAAACCCGGGCCCCCGTATTTGACTAAATTTACTGTTTTTATGTCTCTAAAAGGCTAGAGAGCTTTTTCCCTCTCTTCAGTCTGTTTACAGAAACATGGAGGACGGTTTCTTCAGAAAGCTGGGACCATGGATGCACATATAACCCAACTTTATCAACACATACATTAGTTAGCAAATAATGTTTGTATTTGACATGAAACATTTTACAATAAAATAGAATAGAACCTTATTGATCCCACAAAGGAGAATAGTTTGTCAAAGCTCAGTCATAAAAACACTTAAAAAATGAATAACAACAATAGTTAAACCCATAAGCGGTGTTGCATGGGACGCAAGCCCGCCCTCACACCCCCGACCCCTCCTGACTGCAATACACGCCTTGTTCCCTCCTCTTCCCCAGCCTCCCTGGTCAGAGCTTGATGTGAAAAATTGATTAAAAAAGAAAAACACATTTTCAAAATGGCGGCTCTTCTATTGGTTTTATTTCCACAGCAACCATTTTGTGTTTTGGTCGTCTGTGGGTGACAAACAGTTCTTTAGAATTCTTAGAAGAATCGGCAAAAGTAAACTTTTGAATTTTCTTGGCAACAGATATTTTTTGTTAACTCGCCCACATCCCTAATATGTTAATCTTGTATGTCACATCATTTCGTTCCGCTTGAGTCAGCGACACATGTATTAGATTTTCACGATAATCAAGTAAAAACTTCACAGGGGAATGCCACTTAAGGAGCTGGCCACACTAACTTTGTTGAAAATCTAATTCCAATTTGTTTCAAGTGTCTTCGCAATACTGCTTGAGAAGTCGGGAGGAATCCCTGGGAAGAGTTTTAATTTATAAAAAATAGTAAAAATGTTTTTTTTAAGATAGCAGCCTCTTCATGGGGTAAAAAGCTTCAATTGCTGCTATAGACTTAATCTCGCGGTAAATGTGCAAAAGTTCGTAGAGATCGCTTGAACATCTTCCTCTCTCATATTGAAGTAAAATATAAAAATTACTAAATTTTACACTTTGCCCCAAAATGGTTGCCAGGCCATAGATCCCTGTGGGCATCCCATAATACCGCAAAATTTACTTTGGATATTCCTACACGTGTGTTTTAGTTTTGTCAGTTAATTTGGGATATTTTGGGGGGGAGTTGTTTACGATGTCCAATTTTGTCCAAATGCTTTCAAATTTTGGCGACTTTTTGAGTATGGGGTGGGGGCAAAATTTTTGCTCAAAGGTGCAATAAGAGAGAAGAACTCCAAAAGCAATCTAGTCAGAGCGGGACAGAGTTAATGTCCAGCACTGGCGCACCGTCAGGGCCTGCAAAGCCTTCAGTGAAGGCCTAAAATTATTTGAAAAGAAGTATCTAAATCACAGAGAAATGTTATATATATATATACACACATATTTGTCCAAAGATCATTCTACTGTTCTCTCAGCCTCTCTCACAGCCCTGTTGTGCTGTGCTGCTGCCTGACTGTTTTTTCCCATGAAAGTTTCTAACCAATCAGATTTTAGTCCTCCCTTGTTGCTAGGTTCATGAAACTCTGCCTTACGTTCATACAGTCACTTCTGTTCTTTCTATAAAAATCACTCCTGATTAAACCATAAATAAATGAAACAAATTGACGCTAAATTGACCAATCAGAATTTGAGTCTCTGTAGCTTCGTGAGGGTGTTTGATGACACATTCACCTCTGATACGATGGTCAAAGCTTGTGCTACCAAAAGCTAACTTCTTCTGTTTTTCAGACCGTAGGTAGTAGCTGCACTTGATTTTTGTTTGAATTACTCGCTGTTTCGCAGTTAACAATAGAAATTGTTTTAGTTGCAAATTTATCTCGTAAGTCATTATTTAGATGGAGTCATTCATTCATCCATTCATTCATCCATCTTCTTAACCGTTTCTTCCCTTTCGGGGTCGCGGGGGTGCCGGAGCCTATCCCGGCTACTGATGGGTGAAGGCGGGGTTCACCCTGGACAGGTCTCCAGTCTGTCGCAGGGCCTCAATCACACACACATTCACTCTCACATTCACACCTAGGGGCAATTTAGAGTCACCAATGAACCTATGAGGCATGTTTTTGGATTGTGGGAGGAAGCCGGAGTCCCCGGTGAAAACCCACGCATGCACGGGGAGAACATGCTAACTCCTTCTCGCTGTGAGGCAAGAGCGCTGCACTGCGCCACCGTGGAGCCCATTTTTTAGATGGAGTTTTCCAGAAAAATTGGACATCGTCAAAAAATGGAGACTGAACCCAAAACAAGCCTGTCTCAACAGGGAACAGGATTTGTCCGCCACTCTCAGCCTTCCAGCAGTTCTGTCTGGTTATACGGTAATGGAGTTTTGGGACAATGTTGAGCGACAAGAATGAGAACTTTTTTGTTCTGAACGCATCACGGCTGCTGGGAACGCATCGAGCAGCAGCGTCTCACCGGCGGCAGCTTCACGCAAGGATTTTGGACATATCATTTGCCAGAAAAAAGAAAAAAAAGATTTCAAGAGAATAACAAACATCCAGGGGCATGGAGGGAGGTAGGGGAGTAGTCGCGGAAATACACCTCAGCACCGCAGCACACGCTTTGGGTTTCAGATGAATGAAAGGTTTTAAATACCTCCTTCGGACACAAACATTTCATACAAGCATCTTGAGTTTTTAGAGTTATTTTGATGAACCAGAAGAGTCACATGACTGAATAAACTCAGTTAATATGTTACACCGTGAATAAATAAACCCAAATGCAACTGTAGTGAATCAAGTTTATTTAAATGATCTATTTATAATGGAATTTGTAGAGTGTTATAACTGAATCTAACCATGATGAAGGATTTTCCAAAGAATCTGATGATAAAACAGCAGATTTTATTTTTCCAATTTTGTTTCACCTTTAAAGCTCACAACCAAGTTTCCCCAAGTTTCCAGTGAATTGTTCAGTTTCGTGACACCTGCTGACACAGCTGTTGTAAAGCAGAAATTGAGAAACATTGAATCAAACTGAAAGAAGTGAAAGTGTGTGAGCAGCTTGGCTGGACCGTTGCCTTTCCTTCCACTCTCTCCCACTGAGGGAATTAACTCTCCCATGTGTCTGAAAAAGACGAGTTGAAGCTCTGATGGATCATCACTGCCAAGACGGACAAAGAAATACTGTGATTTCAAAAGGATTGCCAACATTTTCTGAAACAAATCTCTCCTGGAATTAGATTTCAATTAGAAGTGTGTTCTATCTTTGATCAACCTTATCTGGATCCCATTTAACCCTACATAACCATCCTGTTTGATATATGTATTTCTGAAACCCCTATTTGTATTATTAAAAAAAAAGGTTATATACACCATAGTCTGTTTCCTGCCCTGTAGTTCCTCATCATTCCACTAGGGGCAGTGATCATTGATCATTTCAAAATGGCTGTATCATGAAAGGGTGAAGGACCCAAACGCAGGAGACCAGGCTTGGTGGAAGAAACTTAAATATTTACTAAATAAACTCAAACATGACAAAACCCTGGAAGCAACGACAGAACAGAGCAGATGGCCTGACAACGATGAACTAAAAACCAGACACTTAAATAAACTGAAACTCAAATTTTGTTCATTTAGCGCCTTTTATTCAGAAGAAGCTCAAAGCGCTTATCATAAAATCAAATAGAATACATTAAAATGAGGTTGATTAACTAACTGAAGACAGATGTGGATGATTGAACCCGATCATGGGGAGACCGACAGAAGACAGAACATGACAGAACCAGAGCAGAATTCTGACAGGCTGCTTCCATGAAACACTTTTGGTGATTTTCCAAACGTTATGGAGAGAAAATTCATATACTGTCATTCTAATTTTGAGATGACTACTTGTTGTATTGAAAGAATGCAAAATGTTGATAAAAGATGCATTATGCTAGTGTGGATGCTTTTTGCTGAAGCTGTTCGCTGAAGATGTTGAAGCAATTAACTTTATTTGCTGAACGTTTTGATGCCACACTTGCATAATATGCAGAAAATGCACAAGAATTTGAAAAAAAATTGAAAAATCGTAAAAATTGCTAAACATATCAAAAATTGCGAAAAATATATAAATACCAATAGCATGAATGTTCTGAACGTGCTGAACGTTTTGATACCAACATCGCATACGTTTCAAAAGAATTAGGAGAATTTTGTGAAAAAGATTGCAAACATAAAAATGCGTAAAAGGTATCACTATTAAAATTACAAGCATGAATGTCCTGGACGTGCTGAACATTTCGATACTAAACTTGCATAATTTTCAGAAAGTGCACAAATGTTTTAAAAATTAAGTGAAAAAAAATTGCAAAATTGCATGAAAATTAGAAAAATGTGTAAAATGTAAATATATGTGTGTGTAACTAGAAGTACAATTATTAATGTCCTGAACGTAGTAAATGTTTGGATACCAAACTTGCATAATTTGCAGAAAGTGCACAAAGAAGAAAAAAAAGCACGATTTGGCGTAAAATTTCAAAAAAACTGTAAGTAATAGTACAAGCATAGTACAAGCATGAATGTCCCTAATATGCTGAATATTTTAATTGCAGAAATTTCAGAAATCTGAAAAAAAAATTCCCATTCATTTTCAATGAGGCTAAGAAAACTCATAAATTGCATAAAATCTAAAAAATCCTAAAATGTTTGAAAATCAATGGCACAAGCAGGAATGTCCTGAATGAGCTGAACATTTTGATACCAAGATTGCAGAAATAGCTGAAAATGTGATTGAGTTTGGAAATAAGGAATAATAATAATAAAGAGAAACAGGATCACAGTAGAGTGAATGCTTACAATTCACTATAAATTCGAGCCTTTTGGTCAATATTTTTGCATCTTAAATTAACACTATTCTGAACTAAAACTGTGTGAACTAACTGAACTAACTACTATGTAGAAAAAATAATATTGTGAATCTGAGCAATAAAAAACATCTTACATCCGCAAAAAACAAACAGAATTTTCCGTCATTTCTTTGATGTTGTGGACTTTTTCCGGGGTTATAGATCTATTAGTATATCCTACAGTTTGAATACTTTTTCCTTGACAGAGATCTCAGGAACCTTTTGCTAATGTAGAAACAAAATGGCACTTGAGTGGAGCAGGAGAAGAGAAAGAAGCTAAAGACATGTAAGAGTTGGGAAAAAATGAGTAAAAGAGACTGAGAGAAACAGAGAGAGGTGCTAGGCCCTCATCATCGTTCACCCACGCATATTCCATCCACTTCTCCATCACTCCATTACCTCCATGTAAATGACAGCTCTCTGTGTCCCGCTGAGGGGAGAAAAAGGCCTATTAACACCACAGCACAGAAAGCCCGCACACTGTTCAACCCACGCAGAGTGGACCTCCTTCACCCTCACACTCCCACGCATGTCGAAGCACACTCAAACACACAGTCGCCCAAATGCAGCCAGCAAGTGGAACATAGAGAGGAGGTGGGCTTGAAGAATGGTCATTCAGGAGGAAGAGTCTTTAATTTGCTGCACACAACGAGAAGGAGTGAGATGGATTCACTTCAAAAGCCCCGATTGTTTGGCTGAGTTTGAACAACAGGCAACATGTCTGTTCTTTTCAATCGGCTTCTCACTTTTGCAGGCTTTGCCTCCAGACAGATCCATTCAATGCCTCGCGGTTTTTACATCTGCATTTCTGTAATCTCATATTGAATTAAAGTATCAGCCAAATGCGGAAGATTTACTTTTCTTTGGTGAGCTTTCATATAAATCAGCTGCCAACCGCTGACCTGTCAAACAAAAGCAATATTCTTCTTAAACGTTTGGCTTTGAAAGCTCCACTATTCCAGACTTCTTGAATTTGATGATAATTTCTTCCGTTTTTATTGTTTTTATGACAGAATAATTCATCATTTACTGTAAAAAAAATAGTCACTGGATTCTTGAAATTCAGGCTTGATACCCGTAATGAGATGCAAATGAAATCAAGTTGAGTGAGAAGAGGAGGTGGAAGTCTCTAAAGCTGACAAGTCAACATGTCATTAAAGTACTGTGAACAATGGCTGTCTACAAAAACACTTCCTTTGACACAAGAAGTGCTCTTTTGCTGTGAGAGTTCTCTGTTTGTTTAGGATTCTCCTGATTTACATGTTTGTATCCGGTTTGACTCCCCTTTGGATTGAAGGAGTTGAAAAAGCGGATGAGTAACTTTTTGTAAGTGACCCCAGAGACGACAGTGAAGGTATAAATGTGACAGCAGAAGGGTTCAAGTCTACACCCAATGGCTTCTTTATTAGACACACCGGTCCAACTTCTCGATAATGCAAGCTTATAATTAGCCAATTGCGTAGCAGAAACTCATTTAGGCTTGAAGACTTGGTCAAGACGATCTGCTGGAGTTCAAACCGAACATCAGAATGGGGAAAAAAGGAGATTGAAGTGACTGAACGTAGCATTGTTGTTGTTGGAGTATTTCAGAAACTGACCATCTACTGGAATTTTCATCCACAATCATCTCTAGGCTTTATAGAGAATGGTCAGAAAAAGAGAAAATATCCAATGAGCTGCAGTTCTGTGGGCAGAAATGTCTTGTTGATGTTAGAGGTCAGATGAGAATGACCGGACTTTAGAAGAGGAATATATGGAAAGGCAACAATAAGTCAAATTACCACATGTTAGAACCGATGTCCGCAGAAGAACGTCTCTGAATCAACACATCCAACTTTGAGTCAGATGAACTACAACAGCAGAAGAACACACCGGCTGTCAATCCTGACAGCTACAAACAGGAAACTCCCAGCCAGCAAGGCTATGGGGTCCACTTGGTTTAAAAGTGGGCAGAAAATGTGACACCGCCTGTGTTTGCCCACACTGGCTTAAGTGGGCACTCAGTGGGTTGACTCGCTATGCTAGCCAGCCTCCCAGTGGATGCATAGCATGCTAGCAAGCTCTACTTTAGCGAGCTAGTGAGCTCCACTGGCTATAAACTAGCGAGCTCCGGCTTATTGAGCTAGCAAGCTTTGCTGTATTGAGCTAGCGAGCTCTATTGTAGCAAGCTCCGCAGTAGAGAGCTAGCAAGTTCCGCCGTATTTAGCTAGTGAGCTCTACTGTATTGAGCTAGCGAGATTGGCTGCTGAAAACTAGCGAGCTCCACTGTAGTGAGCTCCGCAGTAGAGAGCTTGCGAGCTCTGCTGTATTGAGCTACCGAGCTCCGCCGTATTTAGCTAGTGAGCTCCCCTGTATCGAGCCAGCAAGCTCTACTGTAGTGAGCTAGCGAGATCTGCTTTAGCAAACTAGCGATCTCTACTGTAGCGAGCTCCAGAGTAGAGAGCTACTGAGCTCCGGTGCATCAAACTAACAAGCTCCGCTGTGGGAATCTGGCGAGCTTCGCTGTAGCAAGCTAGCAAGCTCTATGGTAGCGAACTCCACTGTAGAGAGCTAGCAAGTTCCGCTGTGGCGATCTAGCGAGATTCGCTGGAGCAAGCTAGCGATCTCTACTGTAGCGACCTCCACAGTAGAGAGCTACCGAGCTCCGGTGTTTCGAGCTAGCAAGCTCCGCTGTCTATCGGGTGGCTGTGTGGCTGGCTAGCGTAGTGAGCCAACTCATTGAGTGCCCACTTAAGCCAATGTGGGGAAACACAGGTGGGTCACCATGGAAACTGTATACAGACCTATTGAGGGCCACATCTTCTGCCCACTTTGAAACCATGGGGGCCCATCTGGCCTTGCTGGCTGGGTTGAGGCTACAATTCACAAAGAGACTCACCAGAATTAGACAATAGAAGATTAGAAAATGATTGTCTGGTCTGATGAGTCTCCATTTCTGCAACACTCAGATGGTAGGGTCAGGATTTGGCATCAACAACATGAAACCATGGATCCATCCTGCCTTGTATCCACAGTTCAGGTCGGTGGTGGTGGTGTAATGGTGTGGGGGAAATTTTCTTGCCATACTTTGACCCCATTAGTACCAACTGATCATGGTTCCAACACCACAGCCTACCTGAGTATTGTTGCTGACCATGTCATCCCTTTATGACCACAGTGAACCATCTTCTGATGCTACTTCCAGCAGGATAAGGTTCCATGTCATGAAGCTGGAATCATCTCTGACTGGTTTCTAAACTGCCTGACTCATATGTTGGTCATGTTTTGGGCTCATAAACACCTTTGCTGTTGGGTGTCAGTATTTGTGGTCATTCATTTGCATGTCTCAGATGTTTTCAGCAGAAGTCTGTCCGTCATTTCTCCTTGTTTGCATGTTGTTGTTTTTTCAACGTTCTTTGAAGTTACATTGCAACATTTTCTAGAACTTAACACAACAGAAGTGTCAAAAGTGATATGAAAGACAAAAATCAGTTTTACACAAAAGAAATGTTGTCTTCCATTTGTTGGTTCACATCTGTAGAGGACTTAGGATGCAAAGACTCCCAGATGTCCTGTTCTCTGTAGGAGGTGGGATGATGTTATTTAAATAGTTATTTTATTGGAAGTCCAATGTCCCATTCTTAAGGAATCTATGATTTATTTGATTGGCAGGTAGATGGACTCCAACAGAACTTCAGACTTGACTTCATCCAACCTAACTGTTATTGTGGAACATTAATTGACATGTATATAATTTCAAAGATAAATTCAAAAGTTAAATCCAAAATATTATTTAAACATAAATTATAACCCGGCTACTGATGAACGAAGGCAGGGTTCACCCTGGACTGGTCGCCAGTCTGTCCCAGTGAATATAAATTCAAATGTTTTATATATATATATATATATATATATATTACATGTTAAATTAAAGTTAAATCTAAGAAGAAAAATGTTTATTAATGAAAATGTATATATATCTGAGATGAACAGGATATTTTTAGAATGTTGGTTTGGTCACGCCCCTGAAATTACGCTCACCACTACTAGCCACGCCCACATCTCAACACATCCTGCAAAGATGCAGTTGTTTTTTTTTCAAAGATGACTACAATGGCTCACAGAAAGACTTTCTCCTCTCCTTACTAGCTACCTTTGTGTTACACATATGTAGAAATGTTTTAAAAAAAACACAATTTCACAATTCCACTGTTTCCATTAAATCCTAACAAAAGGCTGGGTCATGGACCCAACTCTCCGGTCTGTAAAATTGTAAAAGCCCAGGAATTAGAAAATAGGCCCTGACCCTAAACACAAACCAACTAATTCAAAACACAGGTGTGAACAATTATTGGATTTACAGCAGATACATTATTAAAAGTTCTGCCACAGCACTAGCACTCATCATCTATCAAAGGAGACGTCGGAGTCCTATTCAGGCCGTGGAGCTACGTGGGAGCGGCTACGGATGAAGAGATTTTGGTAAATTGTGGTTGGTAATTTTACAGAGGAGTTGTGGATCCAACATATCCACATGACACACTGAACTTTTGATGAGCTCTGTGAGGCTGCGGGACCTCTTGTGGCGCCTGTTCTGCAGTGTTTTGGTCACTTCTTTACTCATTATTTCTGTTTCTTGGATAATCACTTCTGCTGATTTGTCTTTCAAATACACAGCCCTTAAAATCTGTCTTACTATTTAACCTTTGTTAAGCAGTTATTTATCTTTCTCAATCCACAAAGATAATTTAAAGTTAAAAGTTACGTCAAAGGATGATATATTATGTGGATGATTCTGTGATATATATGATAAATTAAACCCCCTTTACCACTTTACCACTCACATTTTACACACTCCTTTCAAAGTTCACCACTATACTAAATCTTCTTTAATTGTCCTGGTACATTGCAGACATCCCTGAG
>NC_050532.1:1505762-1521962 GCF_002922805.2 Oryzias melastigma | reverse complement strand
GTTAAAAGTTACGTCAAAGGATGATATATTATGTGGACTATTCTGTGATATATATGATAAATTAAACACTTTACCACTCACATTTTACACACTCCTTTCAAAGTTCACCACTATACTAAATCTTCTTTAATTGTCCTGGTACATCGCCAGTCCGTCCTGGGGGAGGATCCCTCCTTCATGCAGACATCCCTGAGGTTTGTATCGTACCGTATGGTTCTGATCCGGATGTCAGCTGGACGAGGAAGTGAAGATCTTCATGGACAGAACTTCCTCCAAAATCCTGATTCTTTCTCCTTCCAGTTCACCAAAGACTCTTTTAGCTAATTCTCCAATGTTTATTGACTGTGATCAATACATTCAATCATTGGTTTCTCAGAGTTCTTGATAAAATAATCAAAGCTAACATCAAAATGCTCTTTCATTGATTTACAATCCTTTCCAACTGCGGTCAAATGAGCCGCCGTTCACATTTCCGTGGTCACATCAAGAAGCTCCGTGGAGTCTGGTGGAGATTTTCCAGCGTTCTCAGTCCTGCTACCGTAAGTATTGGATGAAACTCACACCAAAAATCCAGTGATGCTGATTTGACCACAGAAATGTGAACGGCGGCTCATTTGACTGCAGTCAATGTGAAGATACCATCTTCTCTTCTCCAGAACCTGAACTAGACACTAGGAACAGATGAGGGTTTAGTGCATGTGCAGCAGAGCTGTTGATGGAAAGAAGATCATTCATTCAAACAGAGTCTGTCCAAGACAGTTTGGTTGATTTAAAAGGAGAAATACGAGGAAATGAAAAAAACAAAATGATTTCTGATTACATTTGTTCTCTTTCAGAAGAAAAATGACACAAATACATGTTAAAAACTCAAAGAACAGGATTTTCTTTGGTGGGGGGCTTTAAATTGTTGCTGTTTATTTTGTTGATGTTTACAAGTATTGAGGAGTGAGACACTTTTATATTCCATTATAAGTTGAAGTGTTTACAAGTTATCTAGAGTTCTATTTAGATCTGATTCAGAAATAAGTTCTAAGAACTATACATTTAAAAAAAACCTGATGTTTTTGTTGTTTTATTGCTGTTTGCAAAATAAATCATAATTTTTAGAATAGTAGGATTTCAGTAGTTTGTTTTGTCTGTTAAATATGTATCAAACTTTTTTGCTGCATCCTTATTAGGCAAAATAAATAAAATTGAATTGAATTAATCAAATTGTCTTTTTTCATTTGTTCCTGATTTACGATTTGAATAAAAAAATACTCAAAAAAATAAAAATTCAAGCTGAATTTTCTGCATATATACGTCCTCCATCATTAGAAAATGCCTCAAGAACATGTTAAAAACACCCAAATCATCATTTTCATCAGTGTATTTTTATTTATTTTATTTTTTACTTTGACAGCACTATACAAAAAGAAAATCATCTGTCGCTAATGATTTATAAAACTCTTCTTCTCTTTCTCCTCCTTTTCGGAATTCCATCCTCCATGCACAGCAGCCGCTCTGATCCTGTTAAGAGTCCTTAAATCAAACTCTGTTTGCTCCAGTTTGCTGCAGCCAAAAATCATTTACAAAAAGATACTCACTTTTATTTTAAAAAATTGATTAATTAATTATAATTTTAACTTCTTAATGCATATTGTTGCAAATATGACAAACTACTTTGGCTTCAAAATTACCTAATTACTAAAAACAAAAAAAAGGTTTTTTTTTTTCATTGCTGGAAATAAATTAGATTTTATTGTGTTATTGCTGTTTGTCTGTTTCCTGTAACCAATTTTATTTCCTTTTCTCAAAAGTTTTTACCTTTAGGTGTAAAATAAGAATCAGCAACCATGAATAAAAATGAATTGTTATCATGTTAGAATTATCCAAATAAATGTTTTCATCATTTTGTCCTTAGTTTGTTGTTGTAATTTGGTTTTTGTTCATTTTCTGTCTGATAATTGATTAAAGATTTTCTCTTAATTTTTAATGTATTCTATTTTTTCTGCTGTTTAATGATTATTGGAGTTTTATTTCATCTTGAGGCAACTTTTATGGCAGTTTTTGTGGTTTTAAGGAGGACTTTATGGGATGGAGAAGGACGGAGAAAAGGGAAAGTGGTACATGGATGGAGAAAAGAAAGTGATGCGTGGAAGGGACTGATTGGCAGGGATGAGCGGAGCGCACGAGAGGTGGAGGCTTCTGGATAAACGCGCGGCGCAAACATAAAGAGGCTGCGCACGGTGCGCAGCCTCTTTATGTTTGCGCCGCGCGTTTATCCAGTGCGCAGAGCTGCAAGAGAGAGTGGGGAAGTTTTTCTTTTTTTTCGGAAGAGGAGTGTTTGAGAGCGCAGGGGAGGAGGGGGGAGAGAAAGAGAGAAAAGGGCGGCACAGACAGACGGACAGATGGAGAAGAAGCGAAGAGGAGGAGGAGGAGGAGGATAAGGAGGAGGAGGAGAAACAAAGCGTGTTGACTGAGGAAGTGCATGCCGTGCGGGCCATGTGCTCAGGTAGGTCCCGTCTGCCTGCGCGCCTCCAAACTCTCACCTCCGCAGCTCCACGTCGCTCCTGTCCTCACGCGCAAAATCCGTCGGGTCTGCAGCAGAACCAGGTAGGATCGGAGTTGCATTTCTAAAACATTCTTTTTTACTTTTTATCTTTAAGCCTCGTGCAGCTTTTCACATGATCCCGTGAGGGTCCGCTCTGATTTGCCACATTCTGCGTGAAATGACACCACACATGCAGATCAAATGAGGAGATTGGGTTCTGATCGTGCTGTTTCTTAATGTGTGCGCGCGTGCGCGTTGGTGCTGGCAGGGCATTGGCAGCACTGAGGAATGTGTGAGACTTCGCCCCAGATCTCTTTGTTCCAATGTCTCTCTCATTTTCTTTTCTCCCCCCTTTTTTTCTTTTCCTCTGGTTTTTACGCGTGCACGTGCACGCACAGGCATCGGCTCTTGCACACGCGCGCACACACAAAACCAGTTGAAACTTCTCACCGGCAGGAGAGAATGTCAGGAATGTGATTATCACGTATTTGTGTTTATTTTATCACCGCCAGCTTTTCGCAAAGCAAAAAAGAGGAAACCAGATCGGGCGCGTGCGCCCCGCACTTAGTGTGCACAGTATTTGTGCGGTGATGGTGGGAGAGGGGGGAAAGGGCGGTGGGAGGGTAAAGAGTGAGAGCTATTTGGCTGTGCACGTGAGTGTGTGGGTGGTTGTGTGGGTGTCAGGGTGAGTGGGTGCACACAGCACATGTGACTTGGAGCGTGCACGTGCGTGTTGATCAGAAAAGGTGTGCGCAGAGGTAAGCTGGCGATTCTTTTCTAAAGTCTTTCCAAAACTTCTCCGTTTTTTTTTCTTAACGCACATTCAGGCACGTGCCCGCGTGCGCTCACGCACAGTTGGGGCGCCCTGTCAAACCGAGCGCATTCCTGAGCGCGCGGACACGCGGGTCTGAATGGTGGGATGAATGCGGGGAAATTCAGCTGAAACGTGAGGACAAAAGCCAGGGGGACATTTAAGAGAGCAGAAGCCTGGGAATCAGAAAGGAAACGAGCACACGAGCGCATGCCTCTGGGTGCGCGTGCATGCGCGCACACCCATGCGTACAGCTGCGGCTCCAGCAGGCTGTTAGAGCCTGGAACAGAGGGGAATTCCCAGGGAGGAGACGGCACTAACGCACACCTCTGTGCCTTTATATACACATGGGGGTCGGCGTGCACGCACGCGCACGCGCGCGCGCCGGTGGAAGCTGCCGCCACTCATGTGCGCCTCAGCTGTAAATCATTCCCTCGTGCGGCGAGTTCAATGGATTCCCGGGCGGTCAAGATCAGACGCTCCCGCCAACATCAGTCCACGGTTGACGCACGGGGGATCCGGTGTCACGCCGCAAACATGCACGTTTGAGCACCCGTTAGGTGAAAGGGGGAGAGTTCACGCACTCTGCTGTCCCAGCAGCGATGAGAGGGAAGGGGCGCAGGCTCACGGTCGGGTTGAATCAGATCATAGCTGCTGGAGCCCCGTCCTCTGATGAGAAACGCGGCGGGGAGAGTGCGGGATTCTCCCCGAGCGCGGCCGCGTTTGCATGTCCCGCACCAGCAGACTCTCTGAGAAGATTGCGCAGACTGTGAAGTTTCTGAAGGCTTCATTTGCATGAAACGTCCTCAGAAAAAACACCAGCAGAAGCTGAACTTCATGTCATGACTTTATCTGCTCTCACTTCACGTCAAAAAGCTGATTTTTTTGTGAAGGAAAATGTTGCCACTTCATTTGTGAGTTAAAGCGAAATCTTGATTTGGATCTTTGTTTTAAGAGATCATTTCTTTGTGTCATGAAAGTAAAAAAAACTAAATAATTCTGGGAAGTGAAATGAAAAAGTACCCATCCCAGATACCAGAAAGTGAGGTCAGAAGTGTATCGTGAGCAGAGAGGAGAAAGAGTGGGCACATAATTTATTCAGGGAATTTCACAATATGAGATGCTGCTGGTAATATTGTCTGTGTCGCGCCGCCGGTGCGTCCTCGACCTGCATGTGCCATTAGGCAGCAGAGAAAAATCGGCTTCATTTCCCAGATCCCCTCGCTCGCTCACGCGCACGCACGCGCGCAGAGGCGCAGAGGAAGGAGCTCATCATCCCGCACACTTCACAGGAAACTTGCGCGTCATCGTGCTCACATTTCGACAGGTGGATTTCCCTGTTGAAATATGCATGTGGGAAAAAACATTTTCATGTTCTGAAGATTCTGTTTTGGGGGTTTGTTAAAATTAGATTTAATGAGGGGAAAGTTCCTTTTTTTAATGTAAAGTAGTTTTTTTATTCTTGAATTGATCATTGAAGAGGAGATGATGGATGAACTTTAAAGTTCTGTAGTTGTGCGTAAAAAGACTTAAAAACATTTCTAATCTTTTCATCCACGACAGTCAACATCCTGCGCACAGTTTTCCAGTTTTCTCATCTAGTTTTTATTTTACTTTTGAGATTTTTTTTGTGCGCAAGGTTTTTTTTAAATGACCTGGGCGCATTTTACGCAAAAAGAGCGCACGTTTTCCTTCTATGTTTGCGTTCGTACTTTGACCCTCTTCCTATTTTTTGTTTGCATTAGTCTAATTCGTGATAATCCTTTTGGCTCCGGGTCTTTTTTTGGTGCTGTCATCAACTGTGGCGGCATCACTCTCCACATATTAGTCTGCGCCGGCCGGCGGGACGGTCCCCGCAGCCTGCAGAGGTTCACGGGGATTTCTCGCGGGCTCGGGTGGACTGTCGACCGGAGGATTTGGGTGTTGGGGAGGGGAGTCAGACCCTCAGCTATGGCTGCTGCTGGCATTTCCAAACGCGTGACGGGGCAGAATTGTAGCAGAGGATGACTTCATCCTCCTCCTCGTTTATCTGCGGCTGTCTGCGTGCGGCCGCTCAGTGCTGTCGGGCTGATCGGAGGACGCGCTGTCGAGGAAGAGCTCCGCCGCCGCGCGCGCCCGCAACCCCCTTTCTTATATATTTGAGCTGATGCGAAGATTTCAGGTACGAAGCGGACTTTATTTTTCATTTATTTTACTTTAACGAAGCTTAGTAAAAAGTAGTCAGTTTGAAAACTGTGCGCTACTCTGGGAGTCTTCTGGAACAGTGTGTGGTCCTCCGGCTCCGGCGGGGCCATTGTGTCCGTCTGCGTGCGTGAGAGTGAGTTTGAGGGCTGAAGGGAAAGGCTTGTGGAATGCATTTACCCCGCGGGAGAACGCGGGGCTGCGGGACAGAAAAGGTGCAGCGGTGCGTGAAGAGCGTGGAGCGCATGCAGTGACCAACCTGTTAAACGCTCTCTAAGAACCGGTGGGTGCTGCTGCTGCTGCTGCGAGAGGAGCACATCAGGCGCTGATGAGGATGGATGCTTCCGCGCCGCAGATAGCCAATATCCATGAAATTCATCTGAACAGAATTTAGTAGATTTGTTGTTATTATTTGGATGTTTGGGCACTTTTACGCAGCGCTTCTGCGTCCAATAGGGGGCACTTGTGCCACATCTAACCGCGACTCAGTGCCACCAACAAGTTTGTTTTTAACAGTTGTGTATTTTTGCATAACTTTGCAGACACAAATACATTTTTTACAGAAAATTTGCATTTTTTTTACATTCTTGATTTAAATCTCAATTTTTGGCACAAGTTTGTTAGAGAAGAATCAAACGTGGACATGATTTGTGTCAGTCTGGAGCCAGAGCTTGCATGGGCAGGAGTTGGAGTTTTTAACGGACAGACTGGGGTTAAGATCCTCAGTTGGTTTTTGGACAGAGAACAGCGTTTCTGGAACAGCACAGGGAGCTAGAAGGAGAAGGACTGCTGAAAACTCGCCCACACACAAATGTGAGATATTCTAATGAGCAATCTGGCCCTTTTTGAATATTCTTCTTCTTGCACCCCACAACCTGCCACACTGTGTCAATGTTTCTTCAGATGTATTTGTTAGAATGTCAGTTTTGCAAAGGTGCTAAGATGGGATGGAAGTGACTCTCTCCTCTGCCACCTGTTTTTCACAGCTTCGCCGCATCTGTGGGAAAAGAGGCACCGAGTGGGGATGGAGGCCTCCCGTCCTGCTGGTAAGATTCACACATTTGCTGTGATTTGCACTTGTGCTGAAGCGCTTGAAACCACGAAGCGGGAAAGTTGCAGCACTTCCAGGTTTCCTTTCATCACATGAAAATCCTCTTTGGAAGCTCATAAATAACCTGCTGACCTCTGCTGTGCTGAAAGGCTTTCCGTACAGTAGCCACAAAGTTCATGTCAATGTGAAGCTTTGGAGTCTATTTTATAAATGTTTTTTTGTTGTTGTTGTAAATGACAGCATGATTCACACCCACACACGCAGCGCACGGCCCACACACTCCCACATGTTTCCCCTGCCTCTGCTCCCTTCAGATGTGAGGCACATGACATCATTAAAGAGGTGTTCGGCGTGCGCGTAGGCAGCATGTGTGTGGAAGTGTGTGTTTTTGTTTCTGCGTGGGCGTGGAGAATGAAAGCCAAAGCTTCAGAGTCGTGGGCCCGGGCTGCCTGCGTGTGTGTGTGTGCCCAGCCAGAGGCTCTGGTCCTGGGCTGTGCCGCCTCCCACGCCGGGGTTCGGCTGGGGCTGAGTGGGAGGGAGGAGTGGGAGGGAAGAATGGGCCGGGAGCTTTGAGTCAGTCCTGCCGCTGAGCCCCCAGACGAGAGCCGGCTGAGGGGAGCGGCACGCCGCGCAGGTCTGAAG
The DNA here is from genome assembly GCF_002922805.2 of Oryzias melastigma. Taxonomy (NCBI): domain Eukaryota; kingdom Metazoa; phylum Chordata; class Actinopteri; order Beloniformes; family Adrianichthyidae; genus Oryzias; species Oryzias melastigma. Next base: position 1,514,744 of record NC_050532.1, on the reverse strand, counting down.
ACACTTTCATGTGAGGACGCACACCGATGTGTTTATCTGACTCTCAAACTGGGTAAAGCTGTCAGAAGCTGGTTTTCTCATGAGCCAGATGGCGACATCAGACCCATCTGCTGGAGCTGTTCTCACTCGGAGGAATCAGCTCCACGCTGCATGTCCACTTCATCGTCTGCGCGCGACACGCTCACATTCCACGCTTGCAAATATGACATTAGTCATGACAGCTGGAGAGTTCTGCTCAGTTTGACACATTGATAAACACATTTCCTTAAGTGACCCTTCAACAAGTACTAGGAGGTTTTTGCTGTAGATATGCTGCCACTTTTTTAGTTAAGTAAACAACCTCACAAAATGTTCAGACCATGAGTTTGACTCCTGTGAGTTAGACTATGTCCGAGTTCCCACCTTGATCTCTAACTACTAATACATATATAGTGCAGGACTATCTAGTGCTCTGGATTTTAAAGATAAGTCAGACACGATGCTCACTACTTTTCTTTCATTTTTTTAAACACCAGATATGACGTCATCGATGAAGTGAAAATTGAATAAAAACAAACATTTCACGATGTTTATTTATGACTCCAATGTGTTCTGGTGATAAAAATGTGGATGGTTTATTAAAAAATTATATTTAAGCAAGTTTTTTTTTTTTTTTTTTGCAAAAATGTTTCAACTGCAATGCATTGTGGTCTATATTCGCTAATGAAATGAGCATTGATGCAAGGTAGTTTATCTCAGAGACTTCTGGGAAATTTGTAGTGCAATTAATTTTGGAATGGTTGATTCGGACAGCACTAGAAAATGGAGAACTATAGTGGAGGAATTCAGACATCATTCACAAAATGTATGGAAAACATGAAAAGAGGTTGTGTCCATATTCCCCCCTAACCCCATAACTATTAAGAAACCACATAGTGCGGGACTATAGTGGATCTTAAAGGCAATTCGGACTCCATGCTCACTACTTTTCTTTCCTTTTTCTAAATACCATGACACCCCCGATTTCACAAAGTAAATATCAAATCAAAACAAACATTTTACAACATTTATTTATGACTCCACTGTGTTCTGATGGTGAAAATGTGGATGGTTTATTTAAAAATGACATTTAAACAAATTGTTAAATTGTTCGACCGCAATGCATTATGGTCTATATTCGCTAATCTTGTGAACATCAACGCAAGCTAGTTTTTCGCCAAGACTCCTGGGAAAATTCAAGTGCACTCGATTTTGGAATTAGTAGATTCGGACAGCACTAGAAAATGGCGAACGCACCATGTAGTGATTAGGGGGGAATTCAGACACAACCATAGAGTTTCTACGGTGGCCCTGAAGGACAAATCACACCAACAAATCAATCAAAGCAAAACTATATTAAAGATTAAAACAAAAATAGAAAAATCTGTGCAAATATTAATACAAAACATTACATTTCTGAAATTAAAATACAATTAAAAAATGAAATTAAATAAAAGTAAAATGTTTAATCAAATGAAATGTCAAAACACAATAAGAAACCAGAAAAGGTACTATGGACATCACTGGTTGAAAAATGACGTTTGTTCATCATTTCAACCCAGACTTGAAATGATGCTGGATATGCTCTGTGGTAATTCTAAAACTTTTATTAGTATGTGGACAATAATGAAGCATTTTAAATGTCATACCTCAAACATCATGATTTAATCGGTGATATCCCATAGTTCCTACCTTTTCCAATCTCTTATTTTATTTCTTTTTAACATTTCACTTTGATTTCTGGAGACAAAATGGTTGTTTTCCAAAGCGTTTCTTTTTCATTATTATTTCATGTTTTTGGAGTTGTGTTCTGGTTTCTTGGTTACTTAAGTCAAACATTGTATCTTTATTTTCATTTTTGTTGCTTTTTTTTCAAATCTCATTGTGATCTTTAATGTATTTTTGCTTTGAGTGATTTGTTCCTGTGATTTGGACTTCAGGGCCACCGTACATTTCTACAACTACCAGTGTGAATGTCACCATGTTGTCTGCAGGATCACCGGATCATAGTTAGTGAACAGAGACAACAAGAAGTCACACTGCCCTCATTCATGGAAGCTGAAACTTAAAAGAGAATCTTAGATGTAAATATTGATCAGTAAAAATAAGATTTTTTATTTCTGTATTTGTGCATAAAATAATCATATGTTACCTTTTTTTGAAAATGAGTTAGTTTTCGAGTCGAGCATTTGTGCCGGTACTGAGTACTGGCAGTACTTCTGGCGTAGTGGCGGTACTCTAAAGAGTTGTTTTTAGAAGTGCTTGTACTTGTACTAATGAATCAATGAATGGTCTAGTTTTGAATTTATGTCATATTTAAGGCGCACGGAACTTTAACGCGCATTAAGAGACTTAAAGCGTCAGAGAAAAGTCCATCAGTTACTGTGTTCACATGAACTCTAGAACTTGTTTGTAACACGTTAGCCACCTTGGTTGCTCTGGATTATAAGAGACACTATTGTTTCTCTGAAAAAAAAGAGGTTTTTATAGTGCAGAAAGACTGTTATTTGTTATTTTGAGCATTTATTCACCATTTATTGTAAGGAATGCACTTAGACAATTCAAAGATGACAAATATTGAAAACGAGAACAATACAGAACCAAATCGGGGCAAAATCCAAGAACCAGGTTAGACACAAAATCCATCTTTCAGGTCCTAAACCTCATTCAGATGTTTGGAGGCAGACTCAGAAACTCGCGGCAAACTCGGCAATGTTGTTGATCTTATGAGTGACTCTATAACTTACAGTCGGCTCAGAAACAGAAGATTCGCTTGACAGAAGGAAGAAAACCTCATGGGGTTCATGTCATTCTGTGGACGAGCTGGGATGAAGGAGAAATTCAAGAAACCTCAAATTATGGCAAAAACAGGAAGTGGATATCAAAATAAAAGACTATAAAAAACAGGCCACTTAGAAATTACTCATAAATTCTTACAATTTGAGAAAAATTCTTTAAAGAAGCAAAATTATAATGATAATAATTCCAAAGGGTTTTTATCAATAATTATTTTTTAAGGAACAATTCTAGTAACTAAAGCATGTTTTCTCAAATAAAAAATAGTTTTTTATTAAATAACTTTATTTTTAGGATTATTTTGTTCCAAGACAGAAAATATTACAACTTTTCTTGAAACAAGTCTTTTTATGTTCTTGAGATTCAGTTTTTGCTGTGTAGATAATAGCTGAAAGTAACTTTAATTAGAATACTACTTGACAGACAAAACAAACAAAACAAAAAAAAATAGAATTTGATAGTTTACTATGTCTTAATGGAGCGTTGAAAAGGCGTTTGTTGTATCCCGTGACATTTCCCAGCAGTCATGGTTCAGAGCAGCGCTGCTGTAACAGACGACTCACAGTCAGCCGAGACCGAACTTGGATAGCAAAGTCCACCGAGTTTCACAATTCCTCCGTAGACAACTTTGACCTGATGGTTTTTTTCTCTAACAGCTCTTTCATGGAGGGCTGCTGCTTTTTCCAGCACCGTCTGAAGCTGTAACCCCTCAGCTGGCTTCATGTATCCCTCCAGCTGTTCTGTCTGTACTAAAGACTGAAATAAAAAAAAAAATATATATATATATGGCTTTTTCCCATGTGGCAGAGAGGAACAGCTATGTGTTAATCAGTTAATATAAAGCTTAAAGTAGTGAAATCAGTTCTTTTGGAGACTTTTATAGCATCATAATGCTACAAAAGCTATTCAGTACAAAGATTTTATGACAAATATTACCAAAAAAGGCAGGGAATCAATTACAAATATTTAACTAATTAATCATAAATCTGGAAAAAATTAATCGCGATTAATCGCAATATTGTTTTTTTTGTCAGAGTATTTGCTCACCATGTATTACCTGTGAATTATCACAATATGAAATCACGCATATTTAGACCATTATTTTTAATGAGTGCTGTCAATCGATTAAAATAATTAATCAGAGTAATCACACTTTTGTTTTGTGATTAATCACGATTAATCTCAATGTGTAACCATTTACATTTTATATGACAATATTCGGCTCTTTTTTTCCAATTTTTATTTTCAAACAACAAAAACAAACAAATAAAAAGAAACAAGGAAAATTATCACAAACAAGAGAGAGAACATTTTTATCTGAAATGTTTAAATTTATCAAGTGACAATCATATATGGTGAATAATACCTGACGAACCACAGAAAGACTGTTTCTTCGCTATATGTAATTAATTTGTGTTAATAAATATTAACTCGTTAATTGTTTTTGATTAATTGCGTGCGTTAACGCGTTAAAGTTCTCAGCCCTACAAAAACACATCATTGTGGTTCATTCTACTTTGCTAGTTGATTAGCACAAAGAAACATGGATTCTAAGATCTGTAAAATGTCAGGAAACTATCAAAAGACGATCAATTAATAAATTAATCAGGTGCAGTTTGAAGCTTAATTAAATTAATGTTTTTCAATAATTTCATCAATCTTAAATTTCTATCTCCAGCTGAACCTCAACATTTTCTTTGCGTTCACCCCAAACTGATTCCTCTTTAAAGATCGGCGAGGCCCGTACCTCCTTTTCCGTCTTTTCACTGCGACACACGTCTGACGTTATTTTAGTTCCATTTAACAGGTTTCCAGACAATAAGCTCCGCAGCAGCGATTCTGGGCCGGGCCGGTTCTGCTCATAATGGAAGGTGGTTCTCCAGGAAACCCACCAGTCTCAGGGCGGAGGGACCGGCCCGGAGGTGTGGAGCAGCAGCGCATGGGGGGCGTAGGCGGGAAATGTTTGGAGGGTGTAAAAGTGAAAAAGGAAGGTGGGTGAGGAATGGGAGAGGAAGTGAGAGCAGGAAAGGCAACGAGTGGAATTCTTATGCAAGGACCTCGATCCTGCAGGATGAGGGCGTCTGCTGTCAGTGACGGCCGCCAGCCAGCGGGGGAGCTCAAGTGTGACCAAAAAATCCCTTTCACTGTGACCCCTCACCGCCTTGGCAGGGCCTTCAGCTTTGAGATGGTGCGAGCGGGCCAGAATCACCGCTGTCATGCGGTCCACGGCGTGTGGAGGAAAGGCCGTCTCACTGTCTGACACTGAACAAGGACAGAGAAAGTGAGGACTGTGGTCGCAGGAAAAAGAGGATCGCTGAACCCCATGTGAACCTTCAGATTTTTACCTCATTAACATACATAAACTCCACTTTTTGGTCTTAATATTTTCATTTATGAGTTAAGAAATGTTTTAAAAAAGGTATATTTGTTTAATTAGAAAAAAGTTTTGATTCTGTTACATCTAAACCGCAACCTTCAACATTTACAGAAGTATTCGGGTCAATTTTTCACGGCAGCAGGAGCCACTAAGACTCTCTTCATCCTTTAGAAAAATAATGAAAAATAAAAAAAAAATAATGAAAAATAATAAAATTTGGTCAATGCTACCATTATGATAAATAAAAATGAACTCAATAAAACATAAATATTAAGAGAAAATACATTTTTTTCGAAATATGAAACAGTTTAACTTTTGATAGAGATTTACATGATTTCCTTTCAAAATAAAATACATCTTGTGTGACGTAGAATCAGCTCAATGTAGTAGCAGGTAGTGTAATGTCAGCATGGGTTAAAAAAAAACAAGTATATATATGGTAGATCTCTGCCAAAAATACATGAATCCAACTCAAAAAATAAATCAGACCCAATTGTGACTCTTCTCAACCCTTAAATCACAAATATTCTTCAAAAATAGAAAATCCGTCTTACAATCCAGTTCACCTTAATTCTGGTTGTTTTCTGACTTCCATTTGGTTTTCTGTGGTACGTGGTCCACAAAAATCTGATGTCAAAATAGTTTTAGCTCAGTACCATTAGTTTTTAAAACTAAACACTTTATTTTTCTTTACCCAGAGAGCCATCATAGAAGGTAAAGAGCCACACATGACTCTGGAGCTGCAGGTTGCAGACCTCTGATCTACACAGAAGAGCTACACACTGAGAATAAAGGCATTAAAAAGCTTTGACAATTTTACATCATACTTTTTATTGGATTGTATCGTCCAAAAAAATGACAGCTCTATGAAAATGTCTCATAACTGATGAAGTGGCATTTAGGTTGTTCTAGGTAATCTTTTTCACCTGGATCTGAAGATTTATACAGACAACGCACGTTCAGGCAGTCATTTACAATGAAAAGAAAACGCGCGTTTAAAAACTCAAAAGTTTCCAGCATTTTTAGACTGCATGGCCCAATCCGAGTTCTTCCCTTCTCCCTACTCCTCCATTTTAAGAGTGGTATCTGAAATACTTTTTTTTTTTATCCCACCCTCTGAGCGGAGGGATTCAAAGCCCTCCATCGTCAGGGTAAACCGCGCTGTGTCGTGGAGGACAAACGCTTTTCTTCATGCAGTTGCAATCTGAAGCAGAGACGTTTACATTTCAATGTAAGTAATGACTTGTAGTAGAAGCATGAGCGATTTAAAATGTGTATTTGAGCGCTGGGAGCTCCGTGCTAACATTAGCTGACTGGAGACTATTGATGGTGTCCTCGAAGTGTCCAAAATCTGAGACACTATTTTTCATAACTCTCTGATTGGATGGCTAAATGTTGGGCTAGGGAGAAGGGAAAAATTCAGAACACCAAACACTGAACAGCCATTTTGTGCCCAAATCAGGGGATTTGCAGCGACACCTTCGACATTTCGCACCAAGCCTCTTCCAACTGGAAGCGGTGGACATGCGCTACTAAACAATAGAAAAAGAAGAAGACAACGGCCTCTCCTTGCTTGTCAAGTGAGAACAACGTTCTTGGACATCTCTCAAAGGAGTGAACGTAGCTTGAAATCTTTTAAATGTAACAGTTAGTGTCCCCTTTTTGTAGTAATTCATTTATTTATTTGCTAGTTTGACTATTTATTTTTATTTATTTATGCCAGGGGTCTGCGACCTTCAACACTTAAAGAGTCATTTAGGTCAATTTCTCATCAACCAAAACCCAGTAGGAGCCACAAAGTCTTCACTCATCCTTTAGAAAAATAAGATAATGATTTTTATTTGTTTTTGTTACTGACAGGATACATTTAAAGAAAATATTGTGTTTTTTAGCATAAATAAAACATAAACATAAGGAGATAATAGCTTAAAAAAAATATGAAATAGTTCAAAACTTTTGACAGAGCTTCGCATGACTTCCTTTCAAAATAAAAGACATCTTACATCATAGAATCATATCAATGCAGCAAATGCAGTAGGAAGTGTCATCGATGATTTAAAAACAAAATACTGTTTATTTGATTGTTTCTGGTGCATTTCAGCCACAAATTAATAAATGTAACCAATAAAAACTCAATCAGAGCTAATGAAGTGACCCCTACTGTATATTATAACCATGAGGAATGAATTTGTTCAAAAATAGAAAATCTGCTTTATAATTCAGTGGATTATAACTTAACGTAGCTTTGATTTTGTTTACTGACAACAAACTGATTTTCTGTGATAAATTAAGCTCACAATGAAGTCTAATGTGTCAGTGTGACGTTGATAAACTACAAAGGATTGATGGAGAATTACAGCTACGGTTGTTAGGATCCTCGTTGAATGATTCATACCGTCCTTCAACTGATTGTCAATGAGTTAAATAGAGTTTAGGTTAATTTTTTTCAACTTTACAACTTACTTTTTCCTTTACAGTCACTTTTTACAAAGTTGCAGAAAAAAAGTTTCAATCTTTTCTAATAATATGAAAAACTCCTATAAACAGTTTACATCTGAGTGTAAAATTTTTCTTCAAATCCACCCAAAGTCCATCAAATTCATTCTAGCTTAGTCAAAACCTGTCCAGAAATAGCAGCAGCCCAAAGAATGCCCTGAAATGCTTCAAATGTCTTTACTATGGCAGCTAAGCCTAATATAGCTTAACCCCGTAGCTACGAGTTGCATCACAATGGAAGCATTTGTGTGTAACGTCATCTGAGCCTCTTGCACAAGTCATGGAAAATTCAAGCATCACCAACATGCATCAGAGATCAAGCCTCCGTGCACGCTCTGGCGTGTGTGTGTGTGTTGGGCGGCTGCTGAGGTTTCCCTACGTGTCATTAAACTCGAGGGTTATCACAGGGTGACGAGCGCGTGCGCTCACGTCACAGCGGGGCAGCCCACAGTGTGCAGAACAAGCAGAGAGGATCGAGATAAGACGTGGAGTCATGCCTCTCTAGCGTGACCGTGACGTCATAGTTGTGTCTGCATGCAACAAACAGGGCTGGCTCGATCTAGTCAGTGTCAAGCAAGCGCACACACACACACACCCACACACCGACCAAGGACAGAAGAAAGAAATATGGCAGACAACCCTCCCTCAGCTGTGTATGGGTGTGGGTTTCATTTTGATGAATGAAATGACGTCGGTGCTACGTCTGTTCTTGTCTGTCAGAGCTTCAGTTTGGCAGAGACAGGTGCATGCATGACAAACCCTTTTGTGTGCATGTGTGTGCAAGTGTGAGTGTCATCTGAAGAAAACGAGTGTCGTACAGGTTTATGGTTTTAAATATGAGCTTTTAACTGCCTGCTCAACCAAACGGTGGGAAACATTTAGCAAACATTTTAAAAAATATTGATTGTGCGTGTTACTCGTTAAGGTATGGAACCCCTAAAGGGAAAATGAAGAATTTTTTTTTTTTTCTAAAAATTGAAATAATAATAATAATAATAGTAATAATAAATCTGACTAGTAACCAGATACCTACTGGTTTGGATCGATTAGTAACCAGAACATTTATTTTTAATTCAATAAAAAAAAAGTTACTATCTGGTCTGGACCAGTTACTAACCAGAACTTTTTTTCGGTAAAATTAAAGTAGTGAAAAACTAAAACTAAAAATTCTGGATAGTAACTGTTTCACACAAGATATAGTAACTGGTGTGCAACAGGTACTCAGGTACTAGCCCATTTTTTTTTTTACTTCAATTTTTTTTCTACTTTGATTTACCTATAGGGGATCCGTACAT
>NC_050532.1:1499875-1505747 GCF_002922805.2 Oryzias melastigma | reverse complement strand
GGGGTTTAAAGGGTTAAACTTTTGTGCCAACTTAGCCTAAATTGAAATGTTTCAAAAGCTTTCAAAGAAAAGTGTACGAAATTTAGAATTTAGTCCTTGAGCACAATTCCATGTGGCGAAAAAGACTATGACCGCTAATAAGCACAGAAAACACATCGAACTAGTGAAGTCTTCTGAATGTATCAACATGTCAATCAGTTAGGGTTTTTTTTTTTGCAAATATCAAAAATATCAAATTGAAATTGTTTATTTTAACCAATCAAGGCAAGACTTATGCATGTGTAAAACAATCAACAAAACTGTACAAAAATATGTCCCACATAAGATAAATAGGCATCAAATTATATATTGCTTGAAAGGGAGGAAACAAACTTATATAATCCCACCCTGGCTCTACCATTTTTTACATGAATTATCTTTATCCGGTACATAACTGATAATGAAATATTTATACCTGATCAACACAGATTCCAGATCCTTAAGTAACAAAATAAAAAAAATCACATGACTATGTAAGTAAACATAACATTATTTCAAACTTCATTATTGCATATAGATCAATTATATATATATATATATATATATATATATATATATATATATATATATATATATATATATATATATATATATATATATATATATTCCACATTATACAATGGTCTGGAATCTTGGTGTTTTCTTTGGTTTTTCATCTTGAATCTCTAGACAGAAAAAAAAAGAAATATGGAAATATTATGGAGCTGGAGGCTTTTGACATTTTACCACTTGTGAGGCATTGACAATAATTTAGATTAATATTAGCTTAATATTAGCTTGGATTTGAAGACATTGAAAATGCCAAACATGTTCAGCTCTTATATTATCATCTATATTATAACTTTATTTATCATTTCTTTTCTTCCATTCAGATCCATACAGTTAATGTTTTTTCCTTAAGGAAATCACTGAAACCCCCCAGTGTCCACTATCCTCATCAACTATTACTTGGATAATTTTTGCTAGAGTCAATAAAACTTCAGTTCAGCTGAAACAATGAATAGATCCAGAGCTACGTCGATCGTTCGTTTGCTTGTCAGATTTGAAAACACAAGCGACAGATTCCAGTCTGAGATGTGAAAAATGCATCAGTCCTGGTCTTGTTTTGACAGTTCGCTCATTCCTCCAGCTCTCCCCGGCTGCCTTTGCTGCTTGAACTCTGTGACTGCTCCTCTTTCATCTCTCATCTTGGTCTGTGTGTCACCAGTGACTGTGGTCGACCATTAAACTCAGAGCCTAGAATTCCCAGGCTGCTCGGCTGCCTTTCGTTCACACCTTTTTGTCCACAGGAATCTCAGGAATCCCCAGCTTCCTTTCCCCTGCAATCTCCATTGTGTGTGTGTGTGTGTGTGTGTGTGTGACAACACGAAAGAGGCCCCCGCCTGTCGAGCATGTGTGTTGAAACTCATCCCCACCCTTGTATCCACCCAAAAAAAGCGAGCAGGCAGTGCTCGGTTTTGGCCCACAATAGACTGACTCACATTTTTCTTACGTTTAGGATAAAAATCTTCATGAACTTTCATTTAAAAGCAAAAGTTCAGTGAAGTTTTTAGTGGAAAAGTGAAAACTGTTGAAGCGAAACAGTAAACAATTGAATTCTCGTAAATAGGAATAAAGTTTTGATTTCATCTGAGGATCTTTGTTTTTTCTCTTTTCCAAACGGGGATGATGATTTTAAGGTCATAGTTTGTAAAAGCATAAACTATTTTGCTCTTAAACTGGGTTACTGCAGTAAGAATATTGGGCCTGGCTTGCAAAGAATCAGAATCAGAAATAAAAATATGTATTTATGTTTTACCACAACCCTCATGTTTATTTTAAAAAGCGTTTCCTCATCGTTATGTAAATTGAAGATCTCTGATCCATCAAACTTCATGGAAAAGGAACTTTTACAAAGTACTATTACATGAATTAAATAAAGACTAAACTAAACTTTTTCTAATGTTTTTGAGGAAAAGCTGCCTGAGAGTTTGGTTTGCATCACGTCGAGGGGTTCAGGTGTGTCCGGCTGGAGAGCCTCAGAGAGAAGTTTGCTGGCGGGTCTGGATTGAGCTTCTGTGTCACCCTGACTCATGCAGCCTGCTGTGGCACCCGCAGAAACCCATACTCGCCGTGATTCACTCACAGATTTACGCGCGCCCACTCAGCCTCCGTCTTCACATGACAGCTTCGCTCTGCTGAAGTTCATCAACAGGATGAAGCAGAGTTACTAATGTTATTGAAAGAGAGATATTTGTGTGCACTCTGCTGCATGTTTATTGATGATTGGGGTCTAACAATCAACTTATACCATTATAAAAATATATAAAAATAAAATCAATCAGTTATATTAATATTGGAAAATACCACCTGGATCAATCATCATTACAGTTTAATGTGTGGAAACACTTGAATTTAGCAAAGACATGACCATACAGTGTGGTAGAATGATCTAATAAATGATTATTTTGATGTGAAAACAGAACTTTATGGATTTGATATTCATTCTTGTTTACTTGATTGTTTGTACACATGTTTAATTTACACGTGATTATCTTGAAGATCTTATAAGGAATTTGTAAAACTTCACGGTTCAGTATTTATCTCTGAGTCACACTGGTTGAAGTTTTGGGTAAAGATGTCCTGGACTGTTTTTAGGTCAGTGAGTAGGATAAACCAATAAAAAACAATTATACTATTAATCGAATCATTGTTAAAATGAATCATTGCACCTCTAGTATAAAAATTAAAAAAATTAAATACATAGTTGTTTTTTAGGAGTTTTTCCTTACCGGGTGGGAGGGTCTAAGGGCAGGATAACCACTTTAATTTAGTCTGTTTTTAGCTATTTTTTTATATTTTCTGCATCTGTAAAATTACCTGCATGAAGTCCAATGAGGCAAATCTTCTTTGTGATTTTGGGCTATGAAAACAAAATTGAATTGAATTGAATAACCTGGTTTACTGAGTGTGTTTATGTATAGATTTTCTCTATTATGTTCTGAAAATCCACAAATGACACATTTTCCACACAGCTTCCATCTTAAAAATGGTGGATCCTTTTGGATTTCCAAAACTTTTCCAAATTAAACATATATTTTTGTTTCTAAAAATCTTCAAGCGCATTGTTTAAAAGGCAACCTTTGACCTCAGTGACAGCCCTTACAAGTGACAAGGCAGAAAAGAAATCTGTACAAGTAGGTCAAACATTGCTCAACTCCGCTCATTACATGACTCACTGAGAGGTTTAAATAGTTCTGAATGGAGCCTGACAAAAAGCAGCAGTTTCAGTCCACTTCAGGACCTGGACTTGTGTGTGTGCACCGTATTCCATGTGAGTCACAGACCCGGCTGTGAGTAAGAAACCAGAAACGTGATTAGTGAAGTTCGAGACCCTAACCCGGCCCGCCCAGCCTGGGGTGCGTACAGGCTGTTAGGGAGGAGTAAGGAAGGGGGTGGGGCAGGGAGGGGCCGCTCATAGGTGTGGTTGGCAGGCATGGCATCCATAGGTGTGGGCAAAATGACCGGATCTGCGTGACAGTTAGCGGGGAGCGGCGTTTGTGACCTTTCGTCCCCGAGATGTTCTGGGCTGGTTTATACTTTCTCTTTCTAAACTTGATGTAATCTGAGCAGCAGCTGCAAAACGCAGGGAAATATTTGTTTATGTGGGTCCTCCTTTTCCCTCACTCAGACATGGGCTCCCTTTTTCTCTCGCAACGCCCCGGCAGGAGGAGTTTCCTGCTTTTAAAGACCCCGAACTCCCCCCAACCAACACACATTCAGCCAGAGACTTCCCTCCTCTCCGTTTTTTCTCAATGGATGTCCTCTCTCTAACCTCAATGGAGAGCTGTAACAGGACACTGCCCTCTGCTGCTGCAGGCTCAGCCCCCCAAGCGGCATGTATAAGAGCGAGGACCTGCCAGTGTGTGAAAGCCGGTCAGTGTCAGAGCGCCAAGGAGGAGAGGAGGGGAGTGTGACAGGAAGAGCTAGAGGAGACCGCTGAGAAACATGTGATAGCCCGACTCCGTCTGAGTGGTGGGGGCTCGTAGGGAGTTTAACGGCTGCTCTGGGAAAGCACCTTTAGCCCAGAGGGAGCCTCACAAACTATCTGTGCATGTGAGAAAGTGTGCTAGGGAAAGAGGCGGTTGCTGCTGCTGCTGCTGTCACTTTGAGTCTGTTACTGATTACACTCAGAAGAATGCAGCGGGGAGGAGGAAAAGATAAAAGGGATGAGGATGAAGTCTTCTTACAGCAAGCGTCACAGTTGTGGAGAGTAACGTGGGAGAGAAGCAGTTAAGAAGTTTCCTTCTTCTCTCTGTTGGAACAAATGGCTGTAAAGTGAAGCCGGGGACTCTGAATAAGGAAGAGGAGAAGGGGGTTCCCCTCACTCCAACGCCAAGAGGAAACTCACTCAGACGGGTAAGTTTTCAAAAACTAAGGAGTTGGAGCAGCTTGTTATGTCGATAGATGTTAGATTTTAGGATTACGAAACTGTTCTAGATCCAGAAAGGAGCATTTTTTTCAGTACTTTTCCATCTGTTTAAAAATATATATCTTTTTTTTAAATAGAGGAAATGCCTGACTGTGCTCTGACGTTAGCTTTGTAGTACTTTTAAAGTTTGTGAATGATGTCTGCTTTAAACATAAAGACAGTGGAACAATACTATGGGTTGACATCAAGCGAAAAAGTCAAATTTTTGTTCCTTAAAACAAAAATTGTGCCTCTGGTCTCCTCTGGTGGTTTGACACTGAATACAGATCTGTTCTGCCCGTCAGAGGGCATGAATGAACGGAGCGCGTGGGGAATGCCATCCAGCGTGGACGATGCCTTTCTTTATGAATGGACACTGCAGACAGCTGCTGTGATTGGCTGCCTCTCCCCAGTTACCGCCTCTCAAAACGCAGGGAAATGGAGTTGTGTGAATGACAGAGCACTGCTGTTTCTGCTCAGAGTATCGTTGTAAAACGCAATTTTCAAATTTCAAGACTCGCTTGTTGGAGCTGGAACTTGAAGAACTGCTGTGTGGTTTGGAAGTGCGGCGTCGTAACCATGCCGGCGCCTGCCAGCAGCCCATCCCAAAACTTCTTCTTTTACTGCAACACAATGACAGCCACTCCTTCATTAAAGATTACTGCCGTTCGTTTGTACTCCCTCAAGAGCCGGTCAGGCTGTTCTTTATGCTTTCACGGGACGTGACGTCTTCAGAAAGTAAAAACGAGTGAGAGTAAAAGGTGATAAGAAGTTGTCACATCCAAGCTCTGGGATCCACAAGGGCTTATCTGTTCACGGCTTTTCCGGTGTGAGCATGTGATAGAGAAAAGATTGGCGGCAACATGCATGGCAGGTATCTTGATGAAGAAGATAAAATTCCTGAGGAGAGATTAGCGTGGAATCTGCCCTTTTGTCTTATCACGCTGCCGACTTGGCAGGAAGCAATCCAACAGGGCCACTGTGCTCCTGGAGCTTCCGGGGCAAAATTTTGTAACAGCAAATGTCCCCCATTTTGATTTAACAAGGTTTTTTTCTTTTTGCAGTTGCTGGCACAAAACAATGATTCACTTCTAACTGCTGCCAAAACAAGAATAAAAATTCCACAGATACTACACTAAGACAACAGATTCCAACCTCAGATATGTGGTACTGCATAGGGGTCCAGTGTGGCCCTTTGACCTTCACTGGGACTTACATTTATAAGCATGCGTTGTTGCTCCGCTCTGACTGTTTGATATGTACATCTCTTGTATTAAATAGAAGTTATACAGCTAATTGGCGGTTTTAGCCTCTTTATACACTTTTATATATATATATATATTCCGCACTACTACTATATAAATTATCCATATATCTACTATG
>NC_050532.1:1483536-1499763 GCF_002922805.2 Oryzias melastigma | reverse complement strand
ATATATATATATATATATATATATATATATATATATATATATATATATATATATATATATATATATTTAATAATCTTGAATGTAACCCTCAGTTTGGTTTCAGATAACATCCGCCACGATGAACACTGATAAGTCTGAGTATCCATGTTGGTCTCCTGCCTCAGCCAATCACGCGGTGTGAATTTAGCAATGCATTCTTTTCATTGCTTCCATTCCATTGTTCCATGTTGTGTCAACATAACGAAACTGAAGTTTCAGGTTGCATTGTGATTACTATAAGTAAAACCTTCTGTCATTCTGAAAGATGAAATACCCTCCATTTATCCTGAGTTCTTTTAACCACTATGTAACCAATACTATCATATTTCATACACGTATTTCTGAGACCCCCTATGGTCCAAATTTTCCATTATTCAAAGCTTAGTCCTTGTTTCCTGTTCTGCAGTTCATAATCATTCCACTAGGGGTAGTAGAAGGACTTTTCCTGCTCATTTCAAAATGGCTGCTTCCATTAAATTCCATTCTTTATTCTGTTTGCGAGAAAAGTATTACTAATTTTCAAAAGTTTGTGCCAAGTATAACCCATCTTTTTTATTCATTTCTTAAAATGACTTCTTGCTGTATAGAAGAAATTTGTTGATAAGGATTTCTTTATTGTACAGTTAAATCTTGTTAAAAATATGTGGATAAAAACTGGGACAGTGGGTAAATAAGATCATGTCAAAATTTGTACATCTTAAAGTTACATTGCTGTGAACAAAAATTTACCAAATCACAATTTATACCTTTTGAAAAAGAAATTCCAGACATTTTTGTGTCTTTAGAAAATATTTTGATTAATTTTTTTTCAATTTTGTCGTTAATGTCACCTTTAATGTTCATGTTACTTTGGTTTTTCAGTGATGTCACTTTGATTAAACTTTAAAAAAAAAGTCAGTCGTGCAAAAAATTAGAATTTTTTTTAGAAGTTATTTTTGCAGTCATTTAGATGTGGATCGTGAAAGAATAATAAAAGAAACAACATATTCATATCCTTTTTTTATTTGAATGGATCTAAGAAATACACGTTCACATTTTACTTCAAATGGTCAAGTGACTTTTCTGCTCTGTATCCATCTTTCTGCTTCCAATGAAAGCTTTGTCACAGTTTTTGGATCAAAGAGATCTTGGATTTCTCAAAGCGTCTTTTTCTTTTTTTTTAATTCTTCCTATTGTTGTTTGTGTGGTTCTTGCTCCATTTTCTCAAGAATGTGTACTGAAAAGTACTAAACATGCTTTAAGATCAGAGCTTCATCTGTTCTGATTGGAATAAAGATTAGATTGAAAAAGGTTAAAACAAAATTTCTCAGAAATCCTGAATAATTTTTGCTTAAGATTTTTTCAAACAATTACGAAAATTAAAGCAAAAAATGACTTTGCCCGTCAGAATTTCAGTATTCCACCAGAAAACCGTAAACTTTTCATAAACAAGAAACTCGCTCGAAGTCGTTTTGCATTTATGCAATAAAAGCTTCCTTTTGCTAAACAGTAGCGAGATGATTGCACAAGAAGGGAACATCAAGCGAGCTTAGAGAACTTAGAAAACCTTAACTTATGTTACAGTTTTCAGGGTCTTTATTGTCAGTCCTAAGTTCAGTGTCCAATCCTCAGATTTCAACATTTTGGAAAATGTTTTGTATTTTCTTGAAAAGAATCAAGTCAATAAAAACACCTTATTTTCATGGTATTTTAGTGAATATTCATTTATCTCATTCAATAATTGATGGATCGTGATATATAGCAGTAAAAATGTGAATACCTGAGACTGTAAAGATAATTTAATTATTAGAACATTATGGAATTTGTCTGAAGTTGGGATTTTTGGAGGATTATTTTGTGAAAATACACACAGACAGCAACGCTTATTTATCACAATATTAAAACAAGATATTAAATCGAAAAATGTATTTTTTAAGGTTCCGTTTAGTTAGGTTCAGATTGGTTTTAAGTCTGTTTAGGATTTTAAAGTGAAGTTCTAATTCCCATTTTGAGCCACAGTTCCTATTTCCACATGTCAGGAGAAAAAAATTAGCCTTAAAACCACCTTTGCACCAGCAATCGGATTTCTCTGAAGAGGTGATGATAAGAATAAGGCATTTTCCATGTTTTACTTCCGCCAAACTGAGATGCAGTCCAGACAAGTAGCTCAGAAAGGTGGGAAAGCTCCCAGTCTAAGGCGGGAAGACATGGTGACATACCATCCGGCAGAGTTACGTAACAAGAACTGGGTTAAGAACAAGCTTAACTGGGACTTGACTCATTTCCTCTCACATTTCTCCACTTTTCTTTTTTTTTGCATGACTTGTTTTGTTGATACAGCAACAAGTCAGTCACACACATCTGATTACAGACTGTACAGTTTAAAGTATTGTGGCATTAGTTTGACGTCACAACACTGAGAGCTGTGTGCGTTTTGGTGTGTGTGCGCTGCCGAACACTCGCTCCAATAGTGTACAAAGAGCACACACCTGGCCTGTTTTCTTCCTTTGCTCATATATGGACATTACTTCCCCTACCTGGGCCTCACTCTGAATTCCAATAAGTGGCGGTGTGTGCGCGTGAGTGCATGCGTGTGAGGAAGAGGTAGTGGAGACGGATGCACGTCATGGAAAACCAGGATCAATGGGCACGGCCCACAGAGCGGCATTTTTAAGGTGTTCCTTTTGCTTTCTGAAGGTAATCAGGTAACATAATGACTCACTCTGGCTGATTATTCAAAGCGGCTGCTGCAGGAGGAATTGTCACAGTTTAGCAATACACTGAAGCAAAAAGAACACAATTCCTGCCGATCATTGAGATCATTAAGCAGCTTGAGTTTTGGTTCTGAAAGGAAAAGTCAGAGGCCCAAATATGGAACCATTTTTGGGTCGTCAAGTGTGTCGCCGACTTATCTTCTTTAAGCTTTTTATCAATGAGTTTGTTGGTGTTGAGGGTGGAGGCGGTTAAGATATCAGGTCAAACAGAGCTGATGTTACAACTTTATATACTCTATGTTGGGCTGAATCTAAGAATGCAGATTTAAAGGCCGGCGTAGGGCTTTCCATGACTCATCAAAGTGACACCTTTCATTCTCCAGGACTTTCCTTGTCATTCATTCACCGCCCCATCTTTGTTCTCTACTGCCTCTCTGAAGCCGACTTAGCTTTGACATCATAAGTCCAGGCTTTTTCAAAAGTGACGAAACTCCTCTATTTTACCTCTAAGTCTGCAGATGTGGAGGGGGCTTCACAGAAAACCTCCCAGCATCCAAACAAGCCGTTGCCATAGATACGGGTCAAGACGTCCGACAGTGAGGGTGAGGGAATGGACGTCTCTCTGGAGAAGAACTGAGACATTCTGGGTTTTTGTCGGATGCTTTGGTTCTGCCACCCCCCAGACCTTTAGACTGGGGTCTTTTTAAACCATTGACTGTATATGAGAACTGGACCGAGTGAGTGTGACCCTTAGAAAATGGTTTACTTCTGACTCCAGCGAAATGAAGTCAATCCAGTTGCCATTTTTTTCTACGATACGGATTGATTCGAGTCTATCTGGGTCAACATTTCACTCTCACCAATCAGGAGTGAGCTTGTTGGAAGGCCACACCCCTACCACTTGGAAGGATAGGAAGAATCTGTCAAACAGATTCTGTCACACTTTTATTTAGGCTTCTAATGGTCAGTTTATAACTTGAATAACTTGTACTACAGGAAAAAAAACCAAATTATGATTACTATGAGCATGTAAAAAAATGTATCAGAGTTATGTCTGAATTCCCTTACAACTCCCTAACTACTAAAAAAACTTTATAGTACAGGACTTTCTAGTGTCCTGGAATTTGAAATAAATTCAGACACTTATTTAATGTTTTTTTTAAACATCAAAAAATGTGTAATAGATTTACAGTTTGTTATGATGATGAAAACAAATGATTTATAAAAAAATAAATGTAAACACATGTTTTTTACATGAAAAAAATGTTTAAATGCAATGCCTTGTGGTCTATATTTACCAATCTAGTAAGCATTGATGCTTACTGTTTTTTGGGGGGAAATTTTTAGGCCACCAGATTAATGGAATTAAAGATTCGGACAGCACTGCAAAATGACAAAAGCACTTTAGTTCACACACAACCAATGACTAATTAATAGCTGTTTATTTCTCTATAAAAGTCCATGGAATTTTGACTTTTTGGAGCCAGCAGATACTTCCTATTGACTGTATACAGAGAACTGGACTGAGCAAGTGAAACATCATCAAATGAAAATCACTTACCTTCAGTTCCACCCAAATGTCAATTTAGTCGCCATTTTTTTGGAACCAAACTGCCATGTTGGAACCAAACGGCCGTGATTGGTCCATGCCACTCTGAGTCTACCTTTCTTTGGCAATCACTTTCTTTAACCAGTAGTGAGGATGCTAGAAGGCCACACCCCCTCCACTGGAAGTGGACTCAGGAGAATCTGTGAGTCAAACGTTTGAAAAGTCGCCTACTGTTATTGAGGCATCTGATTGGCCAGTAAAAATATCATAGAAAAAAATCTCTACAGGATTTCAGCTTTTTGGAGATATTTTAGAGGTCACTTAGTCCAGTCCCCCTATATACAGTCAATGTTTGGAAACTTCGACATCTGATTGGCTGTTGAAAGTCTTGTTTTTTTAAAGTAAATATAATCTTGAAAGGTTCTATTTTCTTCATTAAAAAGTCTCTCTATTGGAAAAGTGTCGGGTTAAGTTCTGACTTTGAGCAGGAAGCCTTAAAGATAGAGTTGCAAAGAGCGAGGGAATGCATCCACACCCAGCTCACACATCCTACGCACCCACACACACACACATGCCCACGCATAATTAAGCAACAAATAGCACACATGCACACAAACCAATGAACCCGTGTCACTGGCAGTGGAGCTCCAACTGTAGTTTGCTCAGATGTGTAGACTTTTAGCCTGAAGCTAGGTAACGATTTAGTTCCCCTTTACCTCTGTAACTTTGTGTTTATTGCGCACAATTGTCACTTTGTGAGTATGTGTTGTGCATGTGTGTGTGGGAGAATGTGGATGTGGTCAGGCCAGTCATCTTCGAGTCAGCTAAGAGGAAACCACATCAACTGCCATCCGCCACGCTCTAGGAATAGACATGGCCCATGCAAAGCAGGAATGGAATGGCACGCCTCGCCTCACCCCTCCCCACTCATCCCAGCTCTCACCTCTTCCTCAGAGTGCATCCTCTTCCTTTCAGTTCGCCACTGCAAACCGTTATCCCCACCAATGCAACCCGCCGTGAGAGAGCTGCTCGCATTCTCTCATCTGCCCGTTTGGCCCAGACTCCCACCTTGTCTCAGCAATCAAAGGTTTTCAGTGGAAAAAAATGCTGATTGGTTTATGTACATTCAAGCTCTTTGCCTCACAGTGGTGGCAGCATCACCAAAGTGTGGAAAAAGACAGCGATAAGAAACAGAGGACCTTATCAACTTATTTCCAGCCCTGTGAGCTTGCTCAAGTTCACTGGTCTGGACCTGCTAGCGCCGCACTCTGCCCTTTCAGAGCCGCTGGCAGCTTCAGAACGCGGCTCTCCCTGTTTTAGAATATCCTGTGCAGCCTTTTTTTTTTTCTTTTTGAGAATCTCAAAGTCTTCTGTACTGTACTTACAGGTAGGCCGCCTCTGCAGCAGCTTCCAGGAATTTAAAGTCACGTGACCTGCAGCTGTTTCTCAGAAAGGTAACCATTTATTTCCTCACTCTTCAGAAGGTTTTTCCTCTTCATCTTCCTTCCTTTTCTTTTATTTATAAATCTTTATACCCTCCAGCTACATCCGTCTGCATCTCTTTAAGCACAATGTTCACTGGAAAAACAAAATCTTAAGAACGGAAAAGAGAAGTTGTCCTAAGAAAAGACATCTCTTCAGTAAAAAATTAAAACATGTTTTACTTTAAAATAAGATTTCTATTCTTACCCTTTGTTTTTTTGCTAATTTAAAGAAAATCTGCCAATGGAATAATCCTTCTTGACTTATTTCTAGGGCCGGAAATTGATTAAAAAAATTTAACCAATTAATTGCAAACCTGGAAAAATTAATTGTAATTAATCGCTATAATTTTTTTTTAGTCTCAGTATTTGCTGACCACTTATCTGCCAATAATCACAAAATGAAATCATACATGAAACTCTACATCTAGAATATTGATTTTTAATTACTGCTGTCAAATGATTACAAAAAAATTGTATCAATCTATTTGTACAATATGGCATCGGACTATGAATCACAAAAATAGCAAGACTGAAGAACTAAATATTGATTTAATATTTAGTTCTTTTGTAAGTGAGCATGGTATAAGCAGGATAATGCCCAACGAAATGATCCAACGCACGCTGTGGAAGCATAACTGAAGGGCTATTTTTTTGATTATTTTGCATTAATACATCTTAACACGCTAATTCTTTTAGATTAATTGTGTTCGATAATGTTCAAAGCTCTATTTATTTATTTATTTGTAAAGGGCTTTTTTTTGCTGAAAGGGAGCAGATGAAAAGATAAAACTGGTTAGTTTTGACAACCACAGTAGAAAGCTGGACTGTAGGGACTGAGGACAAAAGGGTGGATTCCATTTTTTTAATAAAAAGAAATGAGATTGATCAGCTAGCCAAAGTATGTTTGGTCACAACAACCACAGGGGTATGAAAAGGAGAAGAGATGCTCTTTCTGTTTGCTGCCCCTTCTCTTCACCTGCATCAGGTTTATTAGGACGGACTGAGCGCGCTCAGTTCGTACCAGGCTGGACGGCGGAGCCGGCGTGGTGGTGGCCTCTGCCTGTCATGCCTCGGGGCTAATGGGAAAGAATGACAGGAATCTGAGACAGATAATGCCAGGCTTGGAGATGTTCGTCAGCACATAATCTCTCATATCCTTCCCCTCCCTCGGGCTCTTCTTCGTCTCTCTGCTTGATCTCACCCCTTCACACCCCACTTTCCCCTTCATTCCGTCTCACCCCTGACCCTTCCCATGATTTTCCTCTTTTTGAACAACACGCCTCTTTTATCGGTCTGGAGCATTCATGTGGAACTGTGTGTTCTCTCCTCAGGCGGACCTCGTCCTCTCGGCGGCCGTCGGCTGCTCAGTAGGCAGTGTAGATCCTGTGTAGTGATCAGCAGCTACATCTGGCTACTGGGTCTCTGACGGCGATGCCTACTTCCTGGTAGAGCCTGAACACTCCTTCATTGGCCGATGACTAGTTGAGGTTTAAGGGGGGGTCCATCCTGTGCCCCCCCCCTCCCTCACAGGATGTTCTGTGTCACAATTTCACAAGAGGCCCTTGTTACGGGTTTTTCTCCACTCCTTCCTCTGCCATTGGTTTACTTTATGTTTCTCTGTATTAAAAACTGTGACATGTAAAGAAGAAGTAACACCTCCTGAGACCTTTGCTTTGTCCTGAACCTGGCATACAATGTAGATTTCTGTGTTTCAATTCTACAGCTACATTGTCTGCTGGGTTTCTGGCTAGCAATATAAAGCAGCCGCTGTAACCCACAGCTGTTCACAAAGGTAAGAATTCATCTATTCTGTCAACGCAACTCAAGTGTCTGACCCTGACAATTCAATAAAAAGGAAATATTTCAAATTAAAACAGCTGAATGACTTGTGCTGTCCTCTGTGTGACTGAAAATCATATTTGGGGCGGGGGGGACGGAAATCTCATAGTCTGCAGAATCTAAATTGATTTATTCTTGCCTCAGTGTCCCAGGAGTTAACCCTAAGCAAGGAAAAAAAAGAAAAAATGCCAGGAATATTCTAGTAAGTCAGCACAAAGCGGGGCTGTTGTCTGTCAGGAGGCTGTCAGACTGCTGTCAGACGGGTTCCTTATTAGCGGGACAGCAGAGTCTTCCCTGCAGCCGGCACACAAACACACCTGGGATTGTACGCCTCACAATGTGTCCCGCACAAGACACTCTCTGCATCCCTGCCTGTGTGAGCATCTCCGAAAATCACAAACTACATCTCACCCCGAGCCCTGAAGCCAACGTTACATCCATGAGTTTGCTTTTTCTGCCCGCTGTCTGAAGGGAACTAAATGACACACATTCAGGCAATTAGGATTTTAAAGAATAAATTAAACTGCAGCCATTCGGCTTGAAGTCCTTTGAAGATGAAAATCTGATGAAAATAGTGTTTTTGGTGTTTTTAACGTGTTCTTGTGTCATTTTTTTAAAGGTTGAATGACATATACAAAGAAAAATAATAGTAAAATTGTATTTCTGAGTGTTTCTTCATTCAAATCCTTCTGAATCAAGTGCAAACAACAAAATGCAATTTTAAATCGCTTATATGGGAAGCCACTAGCTCTCTGCTCCGCTCCATTCTGATACATCCACTTGTGTGGTCTGAGCTGACATCTGGCTCAAAACTGTACAGCTGGATAGCTCCAACATTGCTGGGCATTTTGCTGCACCAGTAATGTCAGGTTGAGGGTGTGAGGGGCTGTAAGCTAGCAGGACCGCTTGTAAACAAATGGGTGACAGGAAGGGGGAGCGGCGTTGTTCCATGTCAACAGTCCAGCCCACAATTTAGAGGAGAATTTCTAATGAACACTTGCCGCTTTGCAGAAACTATGTTCTAGAAAATGTTTTTTATTTTGACAAAAAAACGTCATAATCATAATTGAGAGATCACTTTTATAATAGATCATAAGATGATTGGAGTCTTTAAAGTTGTTTTTTTAACACCAGAACACTTTCGCTATAAAACGTTACGTCATCACTTTTGCCGGGTAATTTTTACCTGATGTAATATACCCAATAAAAACTATTTGTCATTAAAAAAAAAAGTTCAAAATATGACAACACATGATAAAATAGAAGAGTTTTCTGTGATTTTCAGCTGTGGTTTATGCAACAAAATGGAAAATAAAAGCATAGGAAGATCCTAGAAACATGGTAAAAAATTACTGGAAAACTAGAAATTTGAGAGCAAAAAATTCCTAATAAATAGATAATGATGATAACGGAGACTTGGCCTTTGGTCCATCCATTCCTGGGACATGAGAGACTTTACCCAGGAACTCATGACACCCAGAAAAATGCAACAGACTGAAAATCATGAAAATACTTTAACTCGGGTGAAAATCAGCGATAGTTTCTCAGGTTAGAGGTAGATATGACACCCTAAAGGTTAAATGAGGTCACATCATGATGAATTCTGTTTTCTGTAAAAAAAAAAAAAGATCAATGTTTGAACGGGCAGAGATGGAAATAAAAATATTAACTATTAAGCATTGAAAGAGCCATTATATTAACTTTTCAGTGGAAGGCACAGGATTGATAAATGAATTATTATTGAAGTGATTGAGATCATGTTTATTGACACTTGGGATTTCTTCATTTTAGAGGACACAAATCTACTATCACAATGACGGCAAATAGTAAAAATAAGGCGAAAACTATATTGCAGGTTAACCCAGAGGTGGACAAACTACGGCTACATGCTAATCTACTTGTATGTTAAAATCTTGCCCTCCTAACTGGAATAAATTAGATTAATAATCCTTAATAATGTTTTATTTCCCTGTAATTCTGGTGTCTCTCCATAGATGGCACACTACAAATAAATTGACCTTTATTTGGCTGCAGAAGGTTTATGTGCATCAATGTTGTGTTGGAAGATTTGTTGTTTTTCATTTTTTCCGATCACATGAACGCAGCATTTCTTAAATTTAGCCTTTTACACGAGGTTCATCAAACGGTTCAAACTGAGAACAAAAGCCACAGTTTTTAAATAAAAACTACAAAATGTTCTGTTTAAATATATATATATATATATATATATATATATATATATATATATATATATATATATATATATATATATATATATATATATATATTTAAATTAGAATAAAAACGTATTTTTGTCCAGATTCCCTTTTATTTCTTTCTCTCATGGTGGATCACCAAAACACTCCATTGCTCCTTCTCCAGTCTCTCTATTGAATTTTAGAACTCTTGTTGGCCCACGGTTTGTAAAGCTAGCCTACCCCGGGTTAACCTGTACAGACTAAATCGCTTAAATATTAATGTTCTCTTTTTATATAATTTACAATTACAATCTAGATACTTAGATTCTAAAAAAAATCCCTTTAGTCACCTAAAAATAATGAAAAAATAAAAATGTTCAGAGTGTAAAGTGTGCAAAGTAAAAGCATAAAAATGCATATTTATAATTCAACAGAAAGATTATGATATTAGTGAAAAATGAAAGCAACAGCAATAACTACATTTATCCCCATAATATTTTAGAATTCAAAATTGTAAGGGGATAACTAAAAATTTAAATCCTAAATTATTCTTTTTGCTTTGTTTGTAGTCGCTGATAAAAGTGTTTGATAATGCAGCAGAAACACGAAGCTTTCAGGTGGTTGCATTTAATAGCATTATTTTAAAAAGCCTGAAATATTGACATTTTTTCTATGACACAGTAGGTTGTAGTGGCTGCTTCTCAACTCATCAGCGAGAACTCCATCAGGACTCATCGCTCAATAGAGATCTAAGTTAAAGTATTGATTGTTGCTTATAGGTAAGCAGCTCCTAGTGGATAAAAATACAAAGAGCTAATTTTCCCCTTGAAACGCCATTAGGAGGGATAATTACAGCTTTTTTCGCCTGCATGCTGATGTGAGTGCTTTCTCATGAAGCGAAATGTTAAGTAATGCTCCACGCGAGAGGTTTTTAAATGGCAAAAGCGGTTAAAAAAGCTGACATTACTCATAATGAGAATGCAATTTACTAGTGTGACAAAACTTTACACAAAGGGTTTAGGGACAAAAAGACAAAAAAAAAAATCTAGTCCAGCATAAACGTGTACATTCTAGGGGGTGTAACCCTTTAACACCTGAGGCTTCGCAGGTGACGCTTAAACACGAAGGCTTTGACCACCTAACCCCTAACTACTAAAAAACTATGTAGTGCGGGACTATATAGTGTCCTGGATTTTAAAGGTAATTCGAACACGATGCTCACTATTTTTCTTTTGTTTTTCTAAACACCAGACATGACGTCACCGAAAGGAAAAAAAAACAACAAATAAAAACGAACATTTCATGGCGTTTATTTATGACTCCTCTGTGTTCTGATGGCGAAAATGTGGATGGTTTATTCAAATATTGCATTTAAACACGTCTTTTTGTTTGAAAATGTTCGCCTGCAGTGCATCATGGTCTATATCCGCTAATCTAGTGACCATCGATGTAAGCTAGTTTTTCGCAAAGACTTCTGCGAAATTTCCAGTGCTCTCGATTTTGGAATTAGTATATTCAGACTGCACTAAAAATCGCAAACCCACTATGTAGTGATAAGGGGGGAATTCGGACACAACCGAAATCTTTAACATACGGTAACTATTCAACCGTTAACGGGATAATTCCAGTGGCGGCTCGAGCACTGGAGCTCCAGTGTTAAAGGGTTAATTGATGAATCAATTTATATTCCACATTCCAAGGAGACTGCTGACCCAGTCATGTTGACCGATAGAGTCAACATCTTCCTGTTAACCAAAATTATCTAAAGAAAACAAATAAACAAAGCCCACAAATCAAGACTACCAAGGTCCAACTACTAAAAAACCCCTGTGAGGAAGAAATAACAACACAAACCAGGAGAACTCAATTCCCTGCCTGTCTTGGTGAGGCCTCCTCTGTCTGAAGTACCTGGCAGGTGCTGATTAAGATCATTTGCCCCACCTGCCAGGTGAGCAGAAGGGCAGGACATGTTGAAGAGTTGCAGCACAGCAGCAGCAGGATGTCACACACACCTTGTGCTCATATCGTTCACATCTATAGAAATTTACAAGGTGTTGGAGATGGTACCATCGTTATTAGTAATAGAGGAAGCATATTATTTAATTGATCAATCATTCTCTAATTAGGGCCATAATAGTATTGCTTTGGTCTCCTCAAACTAGAGGTCTCAAACTGATAGGCCGTTTGCGGCCCCTGCTTAATATGAAAGTTCAATGTCTACTAAGCAATATCTTGGAAATCAAGCTGATGTTTCAGCTTCATGCTTAAAACTTTGCATTTGCTAACATTGTTGTTGGATCTGGTCATCAGAAAAGTCCTTAGCAAC
Organism: Oryzias melastigma; assembly: GCF_002922805.2. Lineage (NCBI taxonomy): Eukaryota > Metazoa > Chordata > Actinopteri > Beloniformes > Adrianichthyidae > Oryzias > Oryzias melastigma. Next base: position 1,487,635 of record NC_050532.1, on the reverse strand, counting down.
AGTTGTTAGCATTGCTAGCTGCTGTCGTTTCACAGGACACGCAGAAGATATTACTTAGTATTACATAGACATGAACAAATGTTCAATAAACTTGTTCAGTAGACATAGGCAATGGCCTAAAGATATAGACAGTGGACTAAAGACATATTTTTGGCACAAATGGACCCCCATACAGCCCAGACTCTGCCTTCAGTGGCCCCGAGGTAAACTGAGTTTTAGAACCCTGCCTCAAACCCTCAAGTCTTTCCGACTTTGTGAAAATATTAGAAGTGGCGACGAAATCCATCCCTATGAGAATCCCAACAATGCAAATGGTTGCTGATGGACTGTAATGTGAGGGCCGTGTGGGCGGTTTATTGTTGCTTTGATAAGCCGTTTATGACGTGCGTGGTGTGAAGACTGGAGACACAGTCAGCGTGCAGAACGCTGTGAAGAAGACACTGAAACATCGTGTGCCACAACTGAATAAGAGGCAGACCTGTCCTCTACCAAACACACTTTTCCTGCTATGAAAGCGGACAGGGCTCAAGGTGAAGGTGCTGTCGTTCAGAGGTGACACTGATGATGCAGAACGCAGAGGCCCCGTTCCACCTCCCCGGGAACAAACACACAGTCCCTGTCAAGTCTGCGTCACAGCTGTAATTAGTCATTTGAGAATCACACGGTGACCTCTACCTCAGGACTTTCCCCGTGAAGGAGGCCCATACATGCAAAAAAGAGCTGCAGGGGATTTACATGCTGTAACTGACAGAGGTCAGAGACTATTCAGAGAGATAAAGGTCGATACTTTCTCTGCAGTAAAACTTTATTTTCTCATAATCAACACCAAAGGTGAATCCAGGTTTTATGTTTGCTCTAAATGTGTTGAATGGTCTTAAAAGATTAATTGTTTTAAAAAAAGGAGTAAATACTCAACTGTAAATCTCATTCACCCAGATGTTCTTGTAAGAGATCCTGCTCTCCTCTCTGATAAAGTTTTGCCATTTCACTGTATTTTTGGTTTAAACCTAACGCATAGCATCCACATCTATCTGATACTTAGTTAAATAAAAACTCTGACATATTGATATTGTTTTAGAGTAATCAAAATGTCAAGTTGGGGGTAAACAGTGGATTTCCTGCAGATGAAATGATAAAAACAGGTAAGATAAATATCATCCCTGATCTCCAAATCTTGATTTATATCATTATTTGTGGTTGACGATACGATTCATTGTCGATATTGGTTTATTTTGAACGATCCGATTCAACCAGTTTGACTCAGAGATAAATACCTGGTGCTAAACAGTGAAGTTTTCCAGATTCCTTATAAGATCTTCAAGATAATTAAGTGTAAATTAAATATGTGCATAAACAATCAAGTAAACAAGAATGTATTTCAAATCCATTCACATTTTAGTTTGATAAAGTTCAGCCCATTGTTGTTTTTCCACATCAAAATAACACATTATTAGAACATTCTATCACACTGTAAGGTCACATAAATTCAAAGAGTGTCCACACATTGGACTAGAATGACGGTTGATCATTTTTGCCACCATGTTTTAATACAAATTGTATTTTCTAATATCGATAAAATCAATTTATTCAGACAGATCAATCTGGTTTGATTATACAAATATAATTTGATTAATTGTTACACTCCGAGTCATTACAGTATTAGTGTTCATCTTTTTTTAAACTGTGTTTTCTCATCTTTATCTTCACATTTCAAATGAAGTTTTCCGTTATTTTATTCAAATGTTTGACATACAGGCATCAATTTCTGACTTTTCTATATCTGGCCTTTTATCTGCCAGCATTTATTAAACAATCTTCCCTGTTCCCTTATCGAAGCATCTTTTTTGTTACTACTGCAGCCGTATGGAGAACTTCTCACCACAGATATTTGAGTAACCGAGGCTCGATAAGCATGTTTTGGTGCAGTGAATATGGAACTGTTTGATCATGTTTGCCTTTTTTTTAATATGTATATATTTTTTAAATTTCTGCATATGAACTTTGTGCCATCCACAGATCCGATAAACTCCTCCTTAGGAACATCAAAAAAGAAATGCCTTTTTTTCCCAGTAATATAAAATTCTTCATCTCCTAAAGGAATTTTGCACCTGAATATTCCTCAGTGAAAGATTGCACATGCTTGTATCCATCAATAGACTCAATAGTAATTGGAACCATGAAGTATTAGAAAATATAATTCCAAGCATTTATGATGAATGAGTGATGTTGTCAGTGTCCTTACTCTAGTCGTTGGTAAGGTTCTAGTCCTAGTCCTTTACTCACCATGTGGGAATGCTGCACACACTGGTGTGTAGGTGATAGGTAGGTATCCATAGGACATCTACAGGACGTCCACCCAACTACACTCTGATTGTCTAACTTCTAACAGTCAGATGTGTAACACCACTAACGGGTGCCTTGTTCAGTCTATATCCATACGCCTGCGCCTCTAACCTGTCGATACAACCTGTCACTCACTGCCTGTTTATAGAAGAAAAGGTGCATGAACACATTCGCTTTTTGAGTTCACTGAGCTGTCTATGACCTTGATATTTCATGCAGACCACCTCCATGTCCAGTACGGGGTTGGCCTATGTTTTATTTGCAGACACCCTGTATCCACTCTTGGGGGCAGTTGTGACAAAGTTTGCTCAAACTTCCACTGCAACACCTCACACTCTGTTTTTAAATATTTTCTTTGTCCTTAATCTGCACTTAACCATATATTACACTTTCACTGCAACTATTAGGATTACCTCTAAAAACCGTCTGCTGCTGCTAGATTTTGAGGTCTGCATCCTTCATCCTGTTGGTGTGATCCACTTGTACAGATCCAGATCCATCGCCGTTTTCATTTGCAATTGTCACACAGATGATGTTCTGATAGTTTCATCAAACTAGGACCTTCAGTGTGCAATGGGGCAGTTTATTAGTGACGTCAGAGAATTTACACCTCAGACAGTGTTGGAAGCCATTGCTCTTGAATGGAGAAAGGTGGATTTCCTTCTCCAGGTAGGTGGAACGTTCCCGTCCCAAGTGAAATAGTTTGAGTATCTTGGAGTCTTTTTCATTAGTTAGGGAAGTAGAGAATGTGAGAATGACAGTTGCTGTTCCTTTATTGATCTGTTTTAGTGAAGAAAGAGCTGAACTCTTGATTTATTGGTTAATCTAGTTCCTATCCTCACCTGTGGTCATGGGGTTTGGGTCATGACCGAACAAGGTTCTGGATACATGGGGACAAAATGACTTTCCCCCACAGAGTAGCCAAGCATTCCCTCAGAGATAGAGTGAGGACAGCAGTCCACCAGGAGCAGCTCTGAGCAGAGCCTCTTCCTTTCCACATCAAGAGAAGCCAGTTGACTCAATAACCTTTTTCAAATGCTTCTAGGAGGCTTCCCTGAAGAGGTGTGTTGGACTGGGAGGAGGTCCTCTAGGATACTCTGGACTCAAGGGACCATGTCTGTCCTACAGCAGAACTGGAGGATGATTTTGTGGAGAAGAAGATCTGGAGATTTCTGCTTAAACTGTTGTTCACACAACCGAGCTTTGGGAAAGCACCGGAAAGTGGATGGATAGATGGATGGACAGATACTTCCCATTACAAAGATTAAAATAATACTACTCATAACAAGATAGGAGATTCTGGACCGTGTCCATCAACAAGTGTACCACTTCTGCAGCTGAAAATTCAGTCACAAGTGAAAACGACTGTGTAGATCTCAAGTGACATACAGTCAGCTAGAGCTGGTGACCCCTGAGGTATTTTTGTTTGTAGCAAGACGTAAGAGGGTAAATTTCAGCTCTGAGTATTCTGGGACAAACATTTTGGTGTCAGGTCAGGAGCAACTGGGGGACACTTTGAGGCATGCATGAGGTCAGCCATTTGGTTGGGTTCTCTTATGACAACCCTAAGGAAAGCCCGGTCAGTTTCCCAGTGATTCCAGGCATATGGACAGACAGGCAGCTGACCTCCAGCCAGAGCAACAGGAGGCATTTTAGTCTGGGAGTGCACAGTGATGAATGAGAGGAAGCACTGAGAGTTATCCCAATACGAGAGACAAAGCTGCATTAAGTAGCTCAGAGGTTGTGTGTGTGTGTG
>NC_050532.1:1459782-1483527 GCF_002922805.2 Oryzias melastigma | reverse complement strand
GGGGGGGGTTATGGCATGATAATGTCATTATAAAAAAAGAAACACATTTTTGAAAGATGGAAGTGTTTCTGCTCATGTGGGAGAATGAAATCCCCCTCTTTACCTTGGCCATTATCACACTTATTAGTGTATTTTCTAAATACCTCAACTGGAAAATTGGCTGGTTGGTTGGTAAATTGGTTGGTTGGGTTGTTGATTAATTGGTTGTTTTTTTAGTTGGTTGGTTGGTTGGTACATTGGTTGGGTTGTTGATTAATTGGTTGGTTGTTTAGTTGGTTGGTTGATTGCTTGGTTGGTTGCTTGGATGGCTCGTTGTTTAGTTGGTTGGTTGGTACATTGGCTGGCTGGTTGGTTGATTGGTTGGTTGGTTGGTTGGTTGGTTGTTTAGTTGGTTGGTAGGTTGGTTGGTACATTGGTTGGCTGGTTGGTTGATTGGTTTGTTGGTTTTTTTGGTTGGTAGGTTGGTTGGTACATTGGCTGGCTGGTTGGTTGATTGGTTGGTTGGATGGTTGGTAGGTTGGTTGGTTGCTTGCATAAACAAAGTGAAGCTAACAACACAAATACAACATGAAGGAAAAAATATGAGACTTGACTTCAAATTGTAAATACAAATAAAATAAAATATAAATGAAGAAAAGAAATATGTAACACTTAAAATGGGTAAGAACTAAAGGTAAGTGAAATTTACATTGTAAATGGATAAGATAACAATATAAGCATGATACAGTATAAGTGGTTATCAACTTTGTGGACAGAATCCCAACATTTATGAAACCTTTGATGTGGCATGACTGGATTGGAGAAAGTCATAGGCATCATGTCTAGTGACATGTCTGATGGTGTATTGAGCAAGTTCTTAAGATACTTTTTAAAACCAACTCTGACTTGCCAATTGGTGTTCAGACCAAACCCGAGGGTCAATACAGAATAGATACAGTTTTACCTTCATGGATGCTGAGGTTGGAGACTCCAGGAAAGAGGTCTACGGGAAGACCAAGAGGAGGTTCATGGATGGAGAGAAGGAGGACATAAGAGTGGTTGTATGAGTGAGGAGGATGTGGATGATGGAGGCCAATGACCTTTAAAAAACAGAAAAAGAAGACACCTTCAAGTGTCTTGTCTTACTAAACTTAAGAATTAGGTATTTCACTGATTTAACCTTTTGTCTGAAAAATAAATAAATAATATCAAGATATAACTAAAGTGAGGTTAGAGTGTGGGGATAAAAAAAATGAAAAATCTTCATGCATGTCTTATCTTTACCTTACTCACCTTTACATGTTATCTAAGTACTCACTACAACTTTTGTTGGCCCACAGTGCTTATAGAAACAAATGTGCATGAACATTCGGAGTCTACAGGGTTACAAAGCGATCTAAGATATTAAAAACTTCACGCTGTCCACCTGCTTAGCTCGAACTGGTTTGCTCATTTTTTGCCAAGTAGACAGCCCATATTCACCTGTAAGGGCAATTGTGCAAATGCATACTTCAAAGTTTGACATGGTTTAAAATGATATGAATAATTCTTACCCATTTTAATCAAAAATAGTTCTGGATCTTTTACTGATCCATCGTTTTACTGGTGATATGTTTTATGTAAGTTGGAGCAGTTGGACCCCTAAAGTAGTTCTCCATCTTCTCAGAGGAGCAGGAACATGTTTTATGACGTGCTGTTTTATTTTAAGAATGTGGTTGTGTTTTCTTCCCTGCAGCACAGAGGTATGACACGTCTGAAAACATGTCATCATGCGGGCTGTTCACACTGCAGGGTTTGGGGGCATCACAGATCAGAGTCCAGCTCTGCAGGCTTATGCTCTCTCAGTTCTCAGCTTTCCATCAGAGTCCTTCATGAATAATTGGTAAATGCTGTATACCAATATAGTATTTTTCTACCTCAATTGAGGCCCAAAGTGTTTTTCTATCAGCAGCAGCAGCTCAGACGTGACCCCTTTAAATGTGAGATTTTACACTGTAAAGTCTCATGACTTTGGATGAGTTGGAAGATAGAAAAGGAGCAGAAAAGAGCTTAAAGACTGATAAAAACATTCATTATTGATTAATTGGATCACAAATGATTGCAAAATACTTATGTAAAATAATCTGATTGTTTTCTACTTGATTGTATTAATTTGATTCATTAAATTGATCAGCATGGATTTGTAGGGTATTGAAGGTTAGGCATCCAATAAGCATCAAACACTTCTACCTTTTGTATTTTTTATTGGTTTATTCTGTAATTGTTTTGTAAATTATGCAAATGACAGACTAAACCAATAAACCAATCAATCAATTATAATAATATCTGTAGTGAAGTCCCACAGCATAAAGTAATTCACCTGTTTTTCTTGCTTCTCTCTGCAGCTTCCAGACGTCTAACTCTTTGGGAATGTTTGTATTTTCACTGAAATGTAGTTTTTTATGATTGATTTATTTTTTTAAAGATCTAAAATATAAATATTTGGGCTATCTATAGCTCCTGGTGACTAAATATGAGACAGAGTAAAGAGCTGTTTTATAAAACGTATGTCTCACTGCATTTTGACCCACATTTATTTGTTATAACTGTCGATCAATTCATGGCATTCAGAAAAATTGCATGTGCAATAAAAGTAAATCAACATTGGAATAACATTCGGATTTATACATATATTTTTAAAACAGTCATCTACACAATTGTTTATCTTTTTCAACAGCTCTGTAAAAAAATGCAGATTCCCAATGGTTGAGATGCCTTCAGTCAAAAATCTATGAAAATCTGTCACAAATTTTTCCAATTTAAAACAAAAGAAATAAAATGACGTTTGAAGTTATTGTGCTCAAAAATGATCTAACAAGGTGAAGTTGTATGTAATGACACAAAAAAGCAAATTTACCTAACTGGACAAAATCTGTGCAGATGATTTTATGTTTTAAAATGTACAAATATGTTAGTCTTTAATAATTAATGTACTTTATTTATGAAGTTCCATTTTACATCTGGGTTAATTTCAAGTTAAAACAAAGAATCATAGAAAATTACCAAACCAATGAAAAGCAACATTTATTCTAAAATCTTCTACCTTAATGTCTGCTGTCCTCTCAGTCTTCATCCTTTTCTTATCAAACCTTTTCCTCTTTACACACTCCAAAACTTCTTCATTTAACGACCAAGTCTCTTTGTCTGCTTTTCTCATTTTTTTGAACATTTCTTCAAGCAGATCAAAGACCCATTCAGAACTCTTATTCAAGGGCGACATGACCAAGAGGTCGGCAGAACACGTCGTAAAACAAAACAGTTTAACAATAGAGGAAAGACAAATAAAAAGACAATAAAAAGAAAAACCATAAAAGAAAGTCAAAATTGTACATAAAACAGGCATTTGGGAGTAGAAAAGTTAAGAAGCAGAAGAGGAACAAATTAGAAACATAAGCAGTGTTCAAAGGACTTTCCTTTATTTTTACGATAATATGAGAAGAAGTGAGAGGAATAAAATTCGACAGCTTCATCTCAGTTTCTACAGGCGAAAGATGCAGCAGAACTCAAAGCTTATTTCCCCAAATTGATCCTAACACAGTCCAACGAGAATAAAGAGCGCCATGACCTCTTGACCTTTGTGGAGAAGAACTTTAAAAACTTGGAGAAGAGTTTTGTAGATTAGAGTCATCAGTGGGAATTTCTACACATAGTTTAGAGACTAAAGGCATTTTGCTGAGGCATTCATGTACAAAATAAAACCATGATCTAATTATAGTAAAAACGCTGATACCAGGAGTTTACGGGCTCTGAAGGAAAAGCTGGATTTATTTGTGTAATAGAATTCACCCTCAATTGTAGAATTTGTGCCTCAAAAGGTATTTAGTTTATTTGACAGGAACCATGTACAGGAGCATTAATCAAAGAGAAGATGCTTTGCACCAGACTGGAGCTCCCAGATCTAGTTTCCATCTACAGTCCCAAAGACAAACCCAAGAATGAACAGTTAGCATAACAAATGCAATGCAATTACATAACAAGTACAATTATTTCATAATGAAAAACAGAAAGGGAGAGAAACACTGTAAAAAAAGTTTTAAAAAATTACCATTTTTAATTTTATTTTTATTTACGTTGACATTTTCAATTCCAAATAGTAGGATGAAGCCTCTTGCAATGAAACATCTCATTTTCAAGAGGGTCCTTCTTTGTAGTAAATGAACCAATTCAGACAAGCCTGGTAGAGCAACAATCAGTGAAGAAAAACTAAACAAAACGAATTTGACAGTAACAGATGACACACACCTCCTCACAATATACACCTCTCCTCCTAATAACAGTTCATAACAAAAACTTACAAAGCCAAATGCAGTGGCTTCCATTGCAAAAAAGAGGACACAAACACAAAAGTTATGCACATTAAAAAAAGGCAAAATAAACAAGAAAATGTGCATTACCTGCAATAATGCTATGTGAATGCTTTTTGCTGAAAGTAGTCACTGAAAATGCTGAAGCTTTTTGCTGAAAATGGTGATGACATTTACTTTAATTGCTGAAGGGATTTGCTGAAAATGCAAAAGCTATTTGCAAAATGTTGTATTTGCTAAAAGACTAGAAAATTTGTTAGAGCTTGACCTAAAGTTCTGAAAATTTTGCAGTAAAATTGCTTAAAAATCCCTAATATGTGCTAATTTGGCAAAGATATTTAGTGTGTTGCTTAAATATGAGCTAAACTTCAAATTAGCTGAAAAAAAAACCTTAGAAGAGGCCAAACTAATCAGAAAAAAAGCTAGAATGTTGCTTAATTAGGCTACTAGCTAAACTCCAAAATTGCCTAAAATTCCTCAGTAAAAAAAAAATTTGTCAAAAATGTTTCTAAAATAGCAGCTGAACTCTAAATTACCCCCCAAAAACCTAGAAGACAACAAATTAGCCAAAAACATTAGCATGTTGCTAAAATATTAGCTAAACACCAATTAGCCTAAAAAACTAGATGCCAAATTACCCAAATGAGCTAGCATAATGCTGATATAACAGCTCAATCTCATTTTTTAATTTTTACTATAAAAGATTAAAACAGAATATATTTAAAAGCTTGTTGCAGCAACAAGGGTAAAAAAAATCAGAACTTTAGCAAAGAAGAAACTCCGCTTTGGCACATGTGATCACCAAGTGAAATCCAAAACCAACATGGTGGAGAAGCTGATCGTTCTTCTTCTGACCTTCATCATAATATTTATCTTTTCTATGAAGATAACAATAAGAAAGTCCTCTCTTTTATTCTTGTTTTTATTTTGTTCTTCCTCTAATGCGGGACAGAAAGTCGTCAAACTCGGAAGTACCGCTGAAAGCGTCCATCATTCAGATACAGCTACTGGGAGAGTCTCTGAATGATCTCATGAACCCAGACATGGAGACCTGATTACCAATGCTTTAGTAGAACTCTTCAAAAGAAATAAGCCTGATCTCTCAACATCATCCGTGTCTTTCATGTATTGCAGATGAGATATACAGTCAATACTTACATGTAGCGATGAGGCTGAAAACGTTGGACAGTGGCTCCTCCCACACGCATCTAGTTTATGAACATGTTTTTAGACAAGCGTCCAACGTGAATTGGACATGTAATTTGTATTCGGTGTGAACGCAGCATTGAGAACCTCCTGATCTCCCAAAGCTTGTTTCAACTCCTCCCTAAAAGATTCCCACCCCTTTGTTAACTCTAACTTCTTCACCCCTCCACTGCTTTTGTTCTTTCATCTTCTTCACTACCAGAGTAATCCTCCCAACACCACCCAGTGAGATACTTGTGAATGAAGTCCATACATCTGTCCGTCTGGACCAAAATCTCAGTGATTTGGGTATAAAATTATACTTATATTTTTATAGTTTTAGGACTATTTAAAATGTATTTTTAACTCTGAAGCTTGAAGTTCTTAACAGCAGACTTTGGTTTCTACGTTTATTTGAGCAACCAATTATAAGAAACTGTTACAGCTGAGATACTACTACATCCGCCATTCATTTGATAGACAATTTAATTTTCAAACAAAACCTAACACATCTGGGTGCTACATACACACAAAACAGTCAAATACTATCAATATTATTATTATCAACCACCAAAAAACAAACGTGAGCTCACGTGCTCCCTCTTCACTTTCTGTTATTTCAGTGCAAGTTTATGTCAAATCCAATTCCTAAATAAGAGATAAACAAACATGAAATACATTAACTGTTGTATGGTAACATGAAGACATACTGTATAATAAAACATCTTGAATATCTAAAAAAAATAATAATAAAGTATTACATTGACAGCATACACAGAAACAGATGAAGGTGTGCGATCAACCCAGTTTCAAGGGATTGCGAAACCTCTCAGCCTTTGCTGTAATTGAACAGGAAATACACAGTTATGGTTATGAAAATAAGTGAATTTATTTAAATCCTATGAAAATGTAATTTAAAGCACAGATTAGTGGACATGTATTTCATCGTATGACTCTAGGGATTTGAGTCTCAGGGCAGACACTCTACCACAAGGCCACTGAGCTGTTGGTCATTACTATTCATCTTCTGATGGTGGTGTGGATGATGATCCTCCCCTCCCGGCATGTACCTGCATTCTATGCTATCTGGCTACACTCAGCTACGACTTTGCAGACCATTCTCCTCGAGATTCAATCATACGACACCTCATTGATCATCTATATTCTGGAAAAATATCTTCACCACCATTTTTCTAGTGAAGTCCACCACCATCTGTCTTGCTGTCCAGAGCACCAAACTTCTCCATCATTCCCTCGTCATCCGTATTTCTTTTAAAGTCTGCTCCAATCCCTACTTTCTCTCCTCTAGAGATACCCGCCACCTCCTCATCCATCTCCCTCCAGGATTTTTCCTCCACTAGTTCACAGAACACTTTCAACATCCCACCTCTGCATTTACCTAGACTTGGGATTAGAACATGAAAGCGTTGAATTTTGTCCCCTTGTGGTTGCCTTACAAGTTTTAAACTTCGTTTAGGAGCAATTAGAGAAACCAAATGTCTAACTTTAAGTCCCAAAACTCTTAAAAATCCTTCAATAATTGATTGTATTACAGTAAAAGTGTCTCAGTGTCACAATTCTGCATTGCACAAAGGAGACAGTCGCACCCGAAAAGTCTTTTTTGCTGCAGATGTTGCTTCAAATCCTTTCTGAGAAACAAGGAGGACGTTGAACAAAGACACCGAGGTGCCTCAGACTGTCTGCTCCTCAGCATGAAAGCTTGTGTGCGTGGGAGACGATCACCCTCGTCTGCTCAGGTCCCTTTCCTTCACTGCTGTCTTCCTTCCATTCCGATACAGCAGCTTGGAAAGAAGGAGTAAGTCTCTCTGTTTCAAGAGGTTTGGAATTTGTCTCTTAGCAACACGACATACATTGGCGTGAGACTGGGACTTGGTGTGCATGTGGTAGAAGCGCTTTAACCAGCTGAGTGCGGCTTTTTCAGTGTCGTACATGCGGTTGTTTTGTGTTGCGTTCCTCTTGTGTCGTCACGCCACCAGACACATTCTTCATTGACAGCCAACGACACTTCCTTCCTCTGCCAAAGCGCACGACAAGCTGAATGGAAACTGGTGACATGCTGCTGTTTTGTCACAAGGCCGGAGGCTGTGACCATGAGAGTCCAAGTCGCACACACGGTTCATGAGAATATAGATGGGGGGCCTCTGTTGTCACCCACATGACCGTCGTGATGTCACCAACCTTGGCTTTGAGAAGTCTCTATACAACCTCAACCTCACTGCAAAAACAAGAAGCCTAAAACCAGGAAATATTTAGGAGAAAATCTCTAGAAAGAAGTCAATCTTCTGTCCATGCAGAAGTCTTTTTACTTAAAGTGCCTAAAACTGTGCTATTCTAAGTCTTTCTGCGTAAACTATATCCATATATATGATCATAAATTACCTCTGCCACACTCAATAACATGTTTATTATAAAATACAGTTATTTTGTTGAGCTGAGAAGTAAGACAATTCGATGTCTGAGGCTCCGCCTTTTGCTACTTGTGGGTGTCGCCCATTTCATGACGTCTTTCGACCACAAAAACAAACAACATCTGTATTTTGCAAAGACGGATGTGTATATTGTGTACATAAAACAGGGGTCACCAACCCTGTTCGTCGAGGGCTACAGTAATTTCAGCAGTAATCGCTGCTCACCTGGATCAGGTGTGTTCAGTCAGTCAGAAACTGGGCTGATTCAATCCAGCTAACCAGCATCTACCGACGCAGGGTTAGCTGTAAAACAAGCGGGGTGGTAGCCCTCGAGGAACAGGGTTGGTGACCCCTGATTTAAAATGGAAGCGTTTTGCCAATCGCCACTAGCTCAAGGGAGAAAGTGTGTGTGTGTGTGTGTTAGCCTGGGGATGGTGCTAGTAGTGCAAACGCTTCCCGGAAAGGGGCTGATCCCCCACTTTGTGATGTCACAATTAGGGTTGGGCACCCAAATTTGATTTCAAGAAGGAACCATTATGATTTACGAGGTCACACTGAAAGCAAAAGAAGAAGCTGTTGCAATTGGTTCCTCATTTTGTTGTTTAGTTTCATTTGTCTTAGGACATGTCAATCACTTCTACTCTATTCAGTATGTTGAAGTCCTAGCCAATCCGGCTGCATTTCATGGCAGCTCTAAAGGTACTTTAGTAAAAAGTCTATGTAAATGCGCATAGGGCTTTGCACGTTTGCATAGACTTTTCATTGAAAGTGGGGGCTTGAATGCCCGCCGAAGCAGCCAGTGTGTGAGCACCAGGTCGCTGCGTCGCAGTAGCCAATCAAGAACTTAGCTTTGGGTGTGTGATGTTTTCATTAGGGCTGGGAATCACTGGGTACCTCACGATACGATACGCGATACATGGCTCACGATATCGATAATATCGCAATACTGCGATAATTGCGAAGCGCGTGCCCAGTTCCCACAGCAAACAGGAAGTAAGTGATCGCTGACATTCTAGCGCTCAGACAAAGTCACTTCTTACCGGCTGGATCTCCTACAGATGGAGGATAAATGCTGACAGGTAGACATGCTTCACACACGCGCTACAGAGCCTGTATCTCACCGGAGCTTCTCCCGAATGAGCGCGTGCATCGCTAATAAAAGTCCGATGCAGCGCGCCCAGCTGCGCAATAGTTCGGCCGCGCGACTCAGACGCTCATCGCTACAGCCTCTTCAAATGAAAATATAATATCGATACTTAGTGTGAGCCCATCGAGAATCGATCACAGGACTAAATATCGCGATATATCGCAATATCGATATTTTGGCACACCCCTAGTTTTCATTCACCCAATCAGCAGGTCAAATTCTAATCCAATACGAGCGTTTCTATCCTGTCACACCGCTGCGGTTCTCTGGCTGCAGCCAGCTTCCCGGACTTCAGCGGAACTCGCTTGCTAAGTATGCCAGCAGACAAACAGCCGCTGCGAGGGGTGGGGGCCGCCAGTCTGAGACCCCTGGTATAGATCAATTTGATCCTCCGACAGATCAAACTGGTGGGTTTATAGAAATATACGTCAATGAAGTGAATTCATCGTTTATTGCAGACGGATGGACAGTAGGTGGCCCCTCCCCTGTTTTCATTCTGGGGAGTTTAACTCCGTCTCAGCTGAGACTGTTGGGATCTGCTGGTTTCTGCCACCGTCTTTTGACACAGTGAAACTTGAGATTTGAGCTCCACTGGAGAGAGACGGGAGATTTCAGAGAAAAGAGGAAGACCCGGAGCAGAACCCTCCCCCCCCCCACCATCTTCTCTTCTGCTTTCTCGTCTCTTCTACAAAATGAGCCTCCTATACCTTTGAATGTTTCTTCTTGCTGGGGGGACTCCTTTTACAGTTACACAGGTCCAGACAGTATCCGTTCCCTCCCCGTGTTAAAGCTCAGCAGTAAGCGTTTCCCGCTTCCTGTCCAGAGCTGAATCAGCTTCCAGGAATGTACAAGCTCTGACTCACACTTCCTCCTGGATATGACAGAGCTTCCTTTCCTCCGCCAACCAATTTAGCCTTTCTGTCCTCCCTCCACCATCCTTCCTTTTTACTCACCCAACGCCACCCAGTCTACTTCCTCTGACAGTTTGGGCTTTGAGAGACGACCTCCAGTGGAATATGTGAGTCCTTGGCGCGGCGTTGGTGTTTGCTCAAAGGCAGATCAGCTGAAGCGGGGCACCGAGGAGGGGCCGCTCCGCCGCCTCAGTCATTAAGCTTCTGAGTCATTTCAGTTTAATTTGTCCTGTCTATTTTTAGTAACTTGCTGCTGGCCTTATGATCATTTACAGGAGCCCAACAGATGGGTCTCTGTTGCACGGGGAGACTAACAACAGGTCCATTACTGTCTCCTGAGCAGGTGAACTACAGTTCACCACTTATTAACACAATTAACCCGTGCGGTATGTGGGTCTGTTATCATCAGGTTAGACGCAATCTGAAGATTTTTATTCCCATTTTGATAACTTGTAACGCAACACGGTTTTATTTTAAAATACCAGGTAAATAAATAAAATTACCTAAATAAATAATAAAAGGTAAATATTTGTTTTTAATTTATTTTGATTTCGAGTTTCTCTTCTAAAATAAAATGAAAGGAACACTCTTAAAGACTCTTGGTGTTTTTAACTTGTTCTTGTAGCATTTTTCTCATGATCTAAGTAATATATATATATAAATTCATTTAAGATTAAAACTGCATTTCTGAATATTTCTTTATTCAAATCATGTTGGATCAGGAGCAGATGAAAATCCGCAGTTTGAAAATGCTCGGGTTTGACTGACATGGGCGGCGGGTCAAAGTCTTCTTGCTCCACTACAATTCAAATGGATCCACTTGCAGACAAATAGATCCATAAACGTCTTCATTTTCCTCGTTTGAGCTGGAATCTGAATCAAAACTATACGGCTGGATGGCTCTGATATTGCTTGCCATTTTTTTTTACTATGCTAATGTTAGCTTGGAGTTATAAAGGGGGCTATAAGCTAGCAGAAATTAGTGTAAATAAAGGGATGATGGTAAATAAGTGGAGGCTTACTTGGGGAATTTCTAATGAACTCCTGCTGCTCTGCAGGAAATATGCCTTTTTTGTTATTATTTCGGCTAAAAACTGAATAATCATAACTTAAAGTAAGTTTACAACAGAAAACAATATAGTTGGAGTGGGACTTTCAAACTCTTGGCTAATTTTGTCAACCCGATTCTTGGGCTTTTCATACTAGGATATGTTTTGGTAAAGTTTTTGGAGCAATACTAACTTTTTGGCTTATAGTAGTTTCATTTTTACTTAATTTATGTTTTTTGTGCGATTTTTTTATTTTTTATGAGATAAAATTATCAGAGAAAAGTTAGTTCCCCTTTAACCTTGGAGTTAAAATAACCTAACTCTGAGTTATTACTGTGAATTCTCATAGATGGAGACTTGAGTCTTGAACTGAAATATTCTTTTCATCTTTGTTGCCTCTCTTTAGAACATCATTATGAAACCTAAACATGACAGTTCATTTGTTGGATTTCTTCTGCTGTTTTAATGGCGATTTAGTGCTGTTTCATGCAGGACTTTTGCACATTTTACACGTTCTGGAAATGAACACTCTACTCTGCATTACAGCGAGCAAAAACAGTTTTCAGAGCCAATTAATGCTTTTTAAATAAACCAATTAATCATTTAATGTGCCCCTTTACACTTACACTTAAATGAACTATGAGAGTTAAAACTTAAAGTCTCACTCTAACTATCCTATTTTCAAATCATTCCCAGTGATCTTTTAATTATATTTATGACATTTTATGCCAAAATCCTGATGGCATTTTAAGTGAGCCGTTTTTCTCCTTCAGAATCTACTGGAATGATCATGCTAAAAATAAAAAAAATACAGTAAATCAAAGAACATAAATACTGGAGCTCTGGTGTCAAAGGGCTAAACTGAATTTTTTTGATTCATCACAGAAAAGAAACTTCTCTGCAGTTGTTCCGGTGTCTGACCTGCACCACATGGCAACAAGATCAAACTACACTGAAGGATTTTTGTGGAAACTGTTCGAAATGATAAATGTAGAAGAAAAAAAATGGGAAAAGTTGTGTTTGGTAGAAGATTTTCTTGTAACAATCCTCCTTGGCACTACATTTCTCTCTTCATTAAGCTCTGTTCTATTTCAAACGCTGCCACGTTTGTAAAGGAAGATGAATTTGTGGGATGAGCAGCAGAGCTGGGTATGTGGGCTGTGCAAACCAAAATTTGGCCAAATCTGGTCTTCTGATGCCAAACAGATTATTCTGGTATTGACTGTTGTTTGGTGGATTGGACGATTGAAGCCTGAAAATGGAGAATATTTGCCAATTTGACAGTTAAATAATCTAACAAGCAGGAGCCTGTGAAAACAATGAAGTCACAAACATGATGCTCTGTGAGTGCTGGTAAAGGAAGCCAATACGGTCACTCTGGAACACTCTGATTCCACAAGTGTTTAGTGGGATCATGGGCAGCATCCGTGGAAGAGCTGTCGGACAAACGTGGAGGCGGTTGTTGGAGGACAGATGGTCCCAGACAGTGGAGAAACTGGACTGCTACTACCTCCAGAATCTCTCCTTAGGATCCATGGATGCTGCCCGTACTCATACATGTTCTTTTTCCAGTGAATGAGTAGCCATCCGCAGCCTGACGCTGCTTCCACAAGATAAATGTTTCCTTTTTCTGACTGAGTCAGACTCTAAAGTCCAGCTTTTGGAATCCGGACACCAGCGTGAAGGAAAAAAAAGTTATTCTTGCCCACTTTGAGGTTTGACTCTGACGTCTTCTTTTGAAAAATGGCCGCTATAGATGGGACTGTAAAACCACTAAAGTTAAGTGCTTGAGTTTGGTTTCTGTCATGGTTTCCCTGTCAGCTCAACAGATTTTCATTCCCAAGTCGTCACATATTGACGTTTGTTTCCACGTCACTTTTTGACCTTTAGGGTGTCCCAAACTCATCGTTTTGTGACCTGCTAGCTGTTTGTAAAATCAAGGGTCTGCAACCCTTACGAAGTGGTACTGAAGTACCAGATGCGTTACAAGATGCGCACTGCTCCTCAGGACACATCCAGTACCAGTACCCTAACCTTAACCCAGTACTGGTTCGTACCCAGTACTGTGTCAGTTTGCCTCCAGTACCGTGTCAGTTTGCACCCACCGGTATGGGTCCGATACCGTATCTGGTCCAGTGTTGGGTCAGGTATCCTAACCCAGTACTGGTACCCTAACTTTTACCCAGTACTGATTTGAGCCCAGTTTGTGCCCAGCACCGGGTTTGGTACCGGTATGGGTACCACATCTAGTCCAGTGTCAAGTTAGGTACCCTAACCCAGTACCGGTAAGCTAACCTTAACCCGGTATGGTTTGTGCCCGGATACGCGCCCAGTACCGTGTCTGGTACCGGTATGGGTCAGATATCGCATCTGGTTCGGTGTGGGGTCAGGTACCCTAACCCAGTAATGGTACCATAACTTTTACCTGGTATTAATTCGAGCCCGGTTTGCGCCCAGTACTGCGTCTGGTCAGTTTGGGTCCAGTACCACAGGTCGTCCGGTGTCGGGTTAGGGTACAGGCTTTGGCTACGCATCGCGGTATTGGACTGGGTCTTGTTTTACAGATCCGTCATTTAATGGGAACAGCAAGTGCGGGTGGCTGTGGCATAGCTGTAGGGCGGTCGACCCCTGACCAAAAAAGACTTCGAGTTCGATTCCCGCCTTGCCCACCCATGTGTCAAAGTGTCCTTGGGCAAGACACTGAATCCCAAATTGCCTCTGGTGGAAGGTTGGTGCCAGTGTTTGGTTCTGTGACCATAAGGTGATTTAGGCGTTCAAGAAAGGTAGTAAAGCGTTATACAAGTGTACACCATTTAGTACGTCAAAATGTGACTTGGTGGGGTCCTCAACCAAACATCAATATGTGACAACTTGGCAGTGAGAATGTGTTGGTCAGTCACACCCGGTTTAGGCAACCAGTCACTCACAGCTGTCTTGACTTCACTTAATGATCCTCAGCGAATTTTAGTCTCTGGTCTTCAGTTTTTTTCCTCCATAGTTTTTCATGTCTGAGTTTTGTTCAATGTTTAAGTTTCTCCCACCACCTGGTCTTCATTCTAGACCAGTCTCAGACTGTCCTCAGCAGCAAGATACATAAACCGGGCGTTCTTGAATGCACAGTACTGTTCCCACGACAGTACTTCTACCCTACACTAAGGCATGTCCACCACCTACAGTTGGAAGAGTCTTGGTGCAAAATGTCAAAGCGGTAGAAAATGAGTTAATATATTTCTCCAAGCTTTTGTGTCACAGATCTATTTCAATAAATGAAAAGAGTCTTCATGTCGTAGGATTGCTCTTGGACACAAACTGTGATTATTCATTTATCCTCCATGATCAGTCTTCATACAGTCAGCACTGTCCTTGAATTAAAAGAAACCTATCAGTGCATCATTATCAAATCTTATTTCCTGATTGGTCAAAATTCAACCTGGTTTAACTATCAACATGTGTTCAGTCGGCGCATATTTTGTATGTAGAGTCCAAAATCGTTCTTCAGTTTAAGTATTTACATGATTTTCAGTCTGTTGCATTTTTCTGAGTGTCATGGATCCCTGGGTAAAGTCTCACATGCCCCAGGAATGGATGGACCAAAGGCCAAGTCTCCAGAATCTTTTTTTTTTAGGAATTGTTTCTTCTCAAGTTCCTAATTTTTCAGTAATTTTCAAGCATGTTTTTAGGATTTTCCTGTTTTATTTTCCATTGAATTACATAAACCACAGTTGAAAATAAAAAACCTACTCTAAATTATCTTGTGTTGTCATATTTTGTTCTATTTTTTATGGCAAATACTTTTTATTGGGTATATTACATCAGGTAAAAATGACCTGACAAAAGTGATGGTGTAACTTTTTGTAGTGAAAGTGATCTAAGGTTAAAAATGTACATAGAAACTCGTGAACTGGAGAGCTTTGAATGTGCATTTACACAGACTTTTTTATTTGTATTTATTTAGCTGGTCGCTTGAGCGTGCACTGCCAGGGCCAGTATGAACAGAGCTTGAGAGGTTCCAGAGGGTCAACAAGACTCAACAATTGTAGTAAAAAAAGAAAAAAAGGGAGAAAAACTGCAAAGAAGCATTCACAACCAAACTGTTCTGATTGTGTTGTCTTAAACCACGTCCACTCAATGCCTTTGTACCGTATGATTCTGGAGTTGAAATTTAAAAGTACTGTTGTTGTTCTTCACTTCCATTCTGTCAACATTTTCTGAATCCCTTTCAGGGTTGCTGGAGCCTATCCCAGCCATTGAGACATTAGGGTAAACTCTGAACAGGTCACAGTCTAACAGGGACACACATGCACACCTAGAGTCATTTAGAGCCACCAATCAACCTATGAAGCATGTTTTTGGTCTGTAGGAGGAAGAGGGAGAACACTCATACGTGCACGGGGAGATTCCACTCAGAAAGAACCCAGCTGGGATTGGAACCAGGATCTTCTCACTGGGAGGAGTTAGTGCTAACCACTGCTCTAGCGTGCAACCTTTGCTTCAAATAAATAAGTTGACGTCCTTGTATTTGCCGTTGTTGCCTAAAGGCCACCTCTTCCACTTTGAGTCTGTATTGTTGTGGAACAACAGCAGCTATGGTTCCACACATCCATCCATGGTTATTTTTTAAGAACTTTTAATATTTTTTTTCTGTTTCATGGTAAAAAGAGATGGAAAAAGTGGAATTTTCTAAGCAGTGTATTAAAAAACAAAGGGTGAAACCATGCCTGTTACTGATGCTGTTCCACACTGGAGGCAGAATCAGCAGCGGGGGGGCACTCAGTCCTGCTGTCAATCACAATCGCATGGTAGAACTTTGTACTCATGATTTCAAGGGTTTTCAGTTTACAATAAAATAATAATAACATCATGATATTGTTTTCATTAATCACACCCTAAAAAATTTGGGTGATACGGAAACCCAAAAGCGGGCTAGAGCTGGATTATATGGGATAGTTTGACCCAACTTTGTGTTGTAAAGTTTGACCCAGCATGTTGGTGTAGCTCTCATCTGTAACCACTCTCCTCCTCTGGACAACCTGGCAGAACCTTATCACACCTGTTCTACCGAAGTGGAGAATTCCCCAGAAATGTCCACTATCCATGTCTTGCCCTTGCTCTTTTCAATGAAACCGTCTGCACATGGATCCTAACATCTCAACCTCTTCACTGCAGATCCTGGACAGCAGGAGCGTCAAACTCAATCACACAAGGGGGAAAATCAAAAACACACCTTAGGTCACGGGCCGAACAGAATAAACATTTATTGAACACTAAAACAACATTTTTTAAACTTTAAAACCGTAACTTTTTAACACAATTATGAGCTAGATATATAGCATTACCTGCGATAATGTGATGCTGTAAACTGAACTTGGCTGCTGAAGATGCTGAAATTGATAGCTAAAAACGCTGAAGCTGATACCCAGCTAAAATATTTGCTAAATGCCAACTTAGCCTGAAAAAAAGGTTACCCAAAACAGCTAGCATGTAGCTGAAAAATAGCTAAACTTCAAAATAGCCCAAAAAGCTAGCAGAATGCCAATTTATAAAACTTTAAAACCCTGACATAATTATGAATATTAAAAACAGGCAGTAATATTAATCCAGAACAAATCAACTTAAACCTTAGATAACTTTCAATATTTTACTTTCCTTAAAAATATATTTTATCAAAATTATACAAGTTGGAAATAACCACAAGATAACATGGGGTCATTAATAACAATAAGATAAAATTATCTGGCCCTTGACTTTGATGCATGTGCTGTACAGGCAGCAAAGTGGACCTTCAGACTACTGTCTTTTTTTCTTTTCCTCCATAAGTAAAGACTGCAGCACCCTTTAGGCTAAAAGCCTCCCTGTGGTAAACCCCCTGCAGCCATGATCTCACTAGCTCCTCCCTTCAGTTCCTTCCTAACTGATCTCATTTTGATGGACATCCAGCAGGTTTGTAAATGTTTTAAAACCCTCACAACCTTTCAGTTATGGTTACATTTCTATCATTAAAGCATAAACTTTTTGGTTTAAAGGATGTAATGATTTTACAAAAAGGATTCCAAAACATATTTAACATTATTTAGAAGTATTTAAACATTGTTAAGTTCCTTCGTCATATAACAGCGTCTTTGCACTTTAAATCTAAAATGATTAAAAAAAGGTTTAAAAAGGTTTTTTTTTTTCTTTTGGTGTCCAAACGTTGATATATGAATAAACAGATTTGCCTGTGATGCCTTTTTTAACGTTTTACTTTTGGTGCTGCAGGACCCGGTTGGTGCCGGCTGCTCCCTCACTGCTGTAGTGAACCAGAGGTCTTTTTTTCTAAACTTTGTGACCAAGCAGGGCCACCAGGAACCTGCACACATACGCACCTCTGTCCCGTGTGACGTCACGCGGTGGCAGGTCCTTCCAGAACGTCAGGCGGCGGAGCTGCGTGTGGTGACGCGCCCAGCGGTTTGTCTGTCATGTTTACACACAACTGGACAATTGCCGGCATGTCACACGTCAACCGGGGAACGGTGAGCGTTCGGAAGGGGCGGTGACGTCACACGGTCATAACTGGGGGAAAACGTTGTGTAATACCTGCGTCATTCTGCACCAGGACAACAGCAGGTCGAAGCCGGCCGAACGGCCTCTAAACAACATCTGTCATGTCATGTGTGAGCGCAGAGGTGGAGTGCCTCTGGTTAGTCAGGGTCCAGTGATTTATACGTGGAAAGCACCAAACTAGCCTGATGCTACCTCCTGGATGGACTTCAAATGGCCAAAAATTGTGCTAAAAGTGAGCTCCCACATCTGCCCACAAGCTTGTCCTACAAAGACATTTGTTCAGACCCATCTGAAGCTCATGTTTGTGTTCAGGCTTCTGAGTCACCCAGGAACCCAAAGGGAGCCCAAAGCCAGAGCCTCTAACGCTTTAGATTTGTTAACAGAGTCTATAAAAAGGGCGGACATCCGTGGAGTTTCCCTGGCTGTCCAGGTAGCACAGCACCTGTCAGAACTTTATGACTAACACAAACAGCGTTCGGACGTTTCCTCCTGCCCTTATCAAAATATTGCTACGCCTTTATTGGTGCATCACCTTCAGAGGCGAGTCATGATGTGCAGACATGTGGTAGACTGTTCCACACACAGGGCCCCAAAATGTGACTAAACGCTGCCACTGTGGAAGGACTCCATCAAAGCGACCATCAGCTGGAGGCTTCACTGATCTCTGGGCTGTCAAGTTAGTCAGAACCGTCATGGCGACCCAAGAAAAACAATGACAATTTATAACACATCATTTGATCTCTCAGAGTTTCTGTCTTTGAGAGCAGGACGCAGGGTCAGCATTTGTGCACACTGCCCCCATGTGGCTGCAGCTTCACACTCACAACAACTCCAAGAAACACTGCAAAAACAAATTATACATCAAAAAACAAATTCCTTTTGAGTTTAAAAAAAAGAAAAAGAAAAACATGTTGTTTCTTCTGCTTTGGTTTGGTTTATTTGCTGCAAACCTATTATTAAAACAACCTATGCATCAAGACTCTCATTAGTAACAGTAATCATTCATTCAGGGATTGAATCCTTTTTAGTTATAGTTAAAAATAGTTTCCATTTGACAGAATTTAAGAAAATAATTAGGGCCAGAGATTGATAAAAAAAATTAACTAATTAATCGCAAATTCAGAAAAAATCAATCACGATTAATTGCAATCATTATTATTATTATTATTTATTTATTTGCTACAGTATTTGCCGACCACTTTTTATCAGCAAATAATCACAATGTGAATTCACACACAAAACTGTACATAAAAAGGTTTATTTTTAACTAATGCTGTCAATCAATTAAAAAAATTGGATTAATTACACTTTTGTGTTTTGATTAATCACCAATAATCACAATCTTTTACTAAGTACATTTTATTTGACAATGTGACATTCTGAACAAAAACAGACCAGAGAACATTTTTATTCCATTTTTATCGTCTGACATTTTAAATTTATCAGACCTTAATGTCTGGAGTATTACTCTGACACTAGTGTCAAAGTCAAGGCCCGGGGGCCGGATCCGGCCCTCCAGTTCATTATATTTTATTGTTATTAATGGCCCAAAAATTCAAAAGAAAAGCTATAAATCACATCTTTCTATATTTTTACTAAAATGTATTTCTTCCTTCTCTTTCCAGCTGTGGTTGTGTTTTTGTGTCTTCAACCACAACCCTTTGAAAGCAGATCTTTTCCTTCCATGCATTTTCCCTGCATGATTCAGGGCTGAGGTCCACACCCACTGATTCCACATTCTCCTGCTGATCATTTCTAACAGGGAAATCCATTCAAACAAACGCAGCGCTCTGTTTTCCAGACAAAAGACGCTCATCTGGCGTCCTCCTAAGCGTGTTTTTTGGTTCCAAATCAGTGAAAGTCAAAAGGCAGGACTAGATTTTGAACCAAATGTGACAAAGCCGTCTCCGTGCTTGTGCCGTTTACGCTGTTCAACAATAATGAGGGCAGACACACAGAAACAAGTTGGAACTGGAATGACTTTGGTTTGCAGGAGAGCTGTCATTGGAAGGATTTCCCTCCTCAGAGTCAGGTCTCCGCTCAGGACCCTGAAAGCGGTTGTGTAATCCATCAGATAAAACAAACCCGTCATTCTGAAGATGCAGACACAGAGAAAACTGATTTTAATCAAAGTTTAAAGGCTTTGATCCAATCACAAAAAGCCTGAAGAAATGCAGGAACATTTGGGACAATTCGTCTGATCATTGATTGGTTGAATTTATCAATGAGAGTCAAAAGCTTCCATTCTTTCATAAGCATTCCTCTCGTTTCAGTCATACAAATATAATTAAAAAATGACAGGATGAAAGGATGTGATCCCAAACATGAAATACGTTCAGAATTGTTGGATTTTTTCCAGTCTGGTGTCAGAATGAAAGACAGAAATGCATGCTGGTCTTAACTTGAGGCAGGAGGAACAGAAAGAAGACCCTGGAGCCTCGTGAGGGTTTTCACTTCCTCTGCACGTCTTCTTCAAAGCTTCCCCTCATGTTAAACTCTCTCCTTTTTATCCTGGAGGCTTCCTTTAGGGGGCGCCACATCTAACCCTCACTCACACTGACCACTCCCTTATGTTCTCCTTCAACTTGGATCACATTAATAATAATAAAGTCCCATGTTAAAGACCTGCTCCGATCCTCTTTTGATCTATTTTCAAACTGTTCTCTGTGATTATTTAAATTATGATTATGACATTTTTAGCCAACATTTTTTTAAAAAGGTGTCATTGTCTAGGACATAGTTTCTGCAGAGTGGCAGTAGTTCATCAGAAATTCACCTCTGAGTTGTGGGTGGGACTGTTGTCACAGAGCAACGCCGCCCCTCTTTCCCTTACAGTTGCTGAGAACTCGGATTAGGGAGCTTGTGGCCCGCCCAGCGTATTTTCTACTCCACAAATAAGATCTTTTTCAGACTGTATTTTTAATTATGCTCCAACTTTGTAAATAAAGAAATACTCATAAATATCATTTATACTTCATTTTCTTCATATGTGTCCTCAAACATAAAAAAATGCTACAAAAACATGTTAAATAAGCAACAATTTCATTGGAGTGGGTCTTAATGGAAACAGCAGAACACAAAGCTATTTTTGAACATATTGAAAGATTTTAAGTGCGTTCTATGGCTAGAAAAGTAAATATAAGGTCACTTATTTGCTCTGGTTTAATTTTGGCTAGTTATAATTACACATTCCTGGCCAAGATGCTTAACAAATGGTAAAAGGAACTTCTTTCCTGTTTTGTCACTGACATTACACTTCCTATTTGCACACGAGTTAATCCAGTGGAAAAAGTGTTTCTTTTATTTTGAAAGTAACAGTAACATAAATACTAACCAGTGTCTTATTTTCTAAATGGTAATGGGTAAATAACTCCTTAAGTGTTGAAGGTTGCAGACCCTTGGTCTAGAGGTGCAGGGCATAACATAAAAAAGAAAGAAAGAAACCCAATTGCCAAAATTAAACCATCAAACTGACTCAAATGTCAAATGCTCTTTTTGTAAATCACACACATAAAAGTTAAACCAAATTGTCCAGAACTACACAGCTAAAGGCCTCACAAAAATCACCACACATGTCCCAGCTCAGTGGCCTTGTGGTAGAGTGTCCGCCCTGAGATTGGAAGGTCATGGGTTGAAATACTGGCTGAGTCATACACTCTAAAAATGGGACCCAGTGCCTCCCTGTTTGACACTCAGCACCAACGGGTTGTGTTGGGGGGTTAAACCACCAAATTATTCCCGAGCACAGCTGTGTCTGCAGCTCACCGCTCCCCGAGGGGATGGGTCAAATGCGGAGAACAAATTTCACACACTGTAGGTGCGTGACAACTAATGGGACTTTAACTTTAAGTGTGTGATAGTTGTGGTAGAGACAGAAATTACAGCCAAAAACTCCCCCCTATGGGGCAGCCAAGTATTTAAAGTCGTCTCATCCGACTCCAGTCTTCTTCTTCCCTCCATCCAATGCAGTGCAGCCACAACTTCTAACCAATCTAACATAAAGAACCTACTCACATGCCACAAGAACTTTAACACCATACGCAACACTTAAAATATAAGAAACAAAGAAAAAAAAAACACAAATGTGACAATGGTCATAACACAAGTTTGTAACGAATTCCTGCCGCTCTGCAGAAACTATGTCCTAGAAAACGCAACAGGTTTTTTGTTTTTGGCTAAAAGCAGCATATTCATAGCTAAGGCCCGATCCAAATACTCCCCTTCTCCCTTCCCCTTAGCCCTCCGCCTTCGTTTATCCCTCCGTACTTACTCCAAACAGAGGGGGATGAAAAAATAGTGTTAAATATTTCGGACGTGACTTCCGTTCAATGACGTCATCAATATCGCTGGTCTGCTAGCATTAGCGCAGAGCTTCCAGCGGTTGAATATCCATAACAACAGGGGTTTTATAACTTTAAAAAGGTCACAACATAAAGTTATTTCTTACATTTAGATGTAAACATCTGCGGTTCAGAGCGCACCAAAGTAAAGAAAAGCGCTTCTTAGCACGGCGCGGTTGACTCTAGCGATAGCGGACTTTGGACCCCTCTGTTTGGAGCGTGAAATTTAAAAAATAATTCCGGACACGACTTTGACTTCAACTGCCACTTCAAATCAAGGGGGAGGGCTAAGGGGAAGGGAGAAGGGGAGTATTCAGATCGAGCCTAAAAGACCACTGGAAATGTTTTTACAATAGATCTAAAGATGACTTTAAGGGACTTTAAGAACGGTGAAAAAAATATATCATAATTGAACAGCAACTAATTTAGCATATTTTCTGGAGTATAAGACGCCGTTTTTTTTTTTTTCATATTTTAGCCAGGGTTGCGACCTTTACTTAGGAGCAACTTTTTTTTTGTTATTGACATGGATAACCTCATATATTTATTATTTTCCCAGTAAACACCGGTTGTCCTTTAGCATTTGTTTCCTCTAACAACCACTAGAGGGCGCTGCATCTGAGTAAAAGTATGTACTACTGGCAGCAGCAGAAGAAGTGTTGTATGGCGGCAAATTTACTTCATAAGTGTTGTCCAAAACAAACATGCAAGAGAATCTGATTGTTTCCCTCTTCAACTTTGATATTTTTCTTATACAAATCAAAAGATGAATATTCCTGTTTTTATATCTTTATTCATTGTTTTGTTAAGCTGGACTAGGCGGATTTGTTCTGAAACGTCAGACTTATCTCCCAAAAGTGCGACTTATACTCCAGTGCGACTTATACTTGGTTTTCTTCTACTTGATCCAAAAAATATGGTATATCTTGTTTTTTCATTTTTTTTAAACCAAAACCAAAGAGAAAATGTCCAAAAAGAAACAACAAAGACCTCTAATGAGGAAAAAAGGTCCCAACATGAAAAAATCTTAATGACAGAGATACTAAAATAAAAGTGAAACAATCCTCAGACATGGCTGCAATGACCATGAGCACACAGCACCGAGGAGCGTGTGCCAGCTCGGCCTGTACCCGCCACGCTGCCATGACACACTCGACACACTTATCACACAAAGTATGTGTGCCCAAAATCACATGAGACTCATTAACTTAAACCATTGCTTCCTGTGACTCACATCTCCAACAGCTCAGACTCATTCTGGAGGAATCTGCGGGACTTCAACCACACCAGGACCATGTTGCTGTCCGACCACAGAACAGAGATCTTTCATGAAACTCAGTAGCTCTTTAGTATTCTTGACAACTCAACTTCTACATGATTTTATTGTCACTTTAACCTTAAAATGACCTAAAGCTCAGCTAGTATATTGGAATCTAATCATTTTTTATCTATAAATTATAAAAAGATTTACAGGAAAACTGTCTCACTGTTGCTGCTACTGTTTGGCACAAAAACTAGACCATCATTTATCATTGAATTACACAAACTCCAAGTATAAACATAAAAACAAAACACTTGCATTTCTTTTAAAAAGTACATATTGAAAACTACTTTTCAGATAATTCAACACCATTTTAACATTTTGTTAACAGTTTGCGTCAGTGTGACGATGACAGAAGATTTAGTTCTGAACAAAGGACTTCAATCTTTTGAAACTGGAGCTCCAGTGTTTATGTTTTTTTGATTTACTGTAATTTTTCAAATTGTTAACACAATCAATGTAATTTTAGCAGATTTTGAAGGACAAATATATGCATACACA
>NC_050532.1:1457960-1459762 GCF_002922805.2 Oryzias melastigma | reverse complement strand
CCCCCCCCCCCCACACACACACACACACATATATATAATGTATACATACATACTCCATATTCCATATATTATATAATATAATCAAATAATATCTATAATCTTCTTTTTATTGCATGTATATTTATGTATAAATGGTCTCTATCTCTCTCACACACATGCATTTATATATATATATGGCGACCTGTCCAGGGTGGGCCCTGCCTTCGCCCATCAGTGGCCGGGTTGGGCTCCAGCGCCCCTGCGACCCCGAAAGGGACAAAGGGGCCAAGAATAAATGAATGTGTATATATATATATACATATATATATATATATATATATATATATATATATATATATATATATATATTATTCATCATTGAAGTTATTTACATGTTGAATTCAGGAACTTTTTACATGACCTTTAGCTAAAATTCCCCTGACATTTGTCTTTAAAGACAGAAACCAAACCACTTTTACTTTCTTAAGATAGTTTTTTTTTTGTATGAGAGTGTGTGACTTTCATCCTCACATTAATCTCATAGTCAACACATATAACTCAAAACTTCCACAGGAAGTTAGTCATGATTCTAGTATCCTGGGGATTTTTTCCCTCTCTGTGGCCTCATGAGTGGACGACGGTCGGCTGCTCCGCGCCGCGCGCTCGGATGTTCAGTTTCTGCTTTAAAAAAAAACAAACAAATGAGAAGGAGGGGAGGAGGGGGGTAATATCCACCCAGTGATTCATCAGCTGCCTGAAACAGGAAGTGAAGGTGAAAGTGGCAAGAATAAAGCGGGTAAATAGATGAGAAGGAGAAGAAGCAAGAGCTAAAGAAGCTGTTTATGAACACCTGAAATTCATCAAAACTCTTTGAGACCATTATAAAGAAGACTATTGTATATTTTTACAAGCTTATAGATAGTATGTAAAGAAAAGAAAAGTAAAAGTATATTGACCTGATTTTTTATTAAACTTTAATAGACTGTAAGTTAAGCATATTTGCTACTTTATTCATAATCTTTAAAAGGGTTCATTCAAGCTGCTTCACACCACAAGACAAACAACACACCATTAAACATACACACAAATATAAAAAAAATTCACATTTCTATTATTTTAATTCAGTAGATTCCATATGATTATTCAAATTGTTCTTTGTTTTTCAATTAAACTCATGAAAGTTACTGTGCAAATTTGGCCACCCAACAAATATTCCTAAAAAACTTAGGTCTCCGAGCAGTGGAATTTTGAGATGTGACCGTAGATTACCCTGTCAAAGTCAAGCCCGGGGGCCAGATCCGGCCCTCCGGGTAATTCTATCCGGCCCTCCAGATCATTTTGTTTCATTGTTGGCTCGATGTTGTCTGGTTGGTTTCTAACTAGTATAAATTTGACAATATATATGTATTTATGGAGAGTAAAATATTGAAAGTTATTTGAGTTTTAAGTTGATTTATTCTGGAATAATATTCCTGCTTTTCTATTATGATAATTATGATAAAAAGTTATGGTTTTAAAGTTGTAAAAATTGTCAGTCTGCTAGCTTTTTGGACTATTTTGGCATTTAGGTAATACTTCTGCTTCATCCTACATGTTTTGGCTAATTTAACCTTTTTTAGGCTTTTATTGGAGTTTAACTAATATTTTAGCTACGTGCTAGCTGCTTTGGTCTGTTACATTTTTAGGCTATTATGGCATTTAGCTAATATTTCAGCTACATTCTTGTTATTTTGGGGTAATTTGGGCTTTTTTGGGCTGTTTTGGAGTTCACCTTATATTTCAGCTACATGCTAACTGTTTAGGCTAATGTATGCTTTTTTCAG
>NC_050532.1:1445708-1457843 GCF_002922805.2 Oryzias melastigma | reverse complement strand
TCACACTAGCATCATCACAGGTAATGCTACATATCTAGTTCATAATTATGTTAAAGAATTACGGTTTTAAAGTTTTAAAAATGTAGTTTTATTGTGTTCAATAAATGTTTATCCTGTTTAGCCTGCGACCTAAGGTGTGTTTTAGATTTTGGCCCCTTGTGCGATTGAATTTGACACCCCTACCCTAAGGGAATTAATGCAAAAAAAATCTTTAAAGAGGTAATAATTATGATTGTCTTAGAATATGGAAGACAAAGACGTTCATGGATTTATTTGTCTACAAGTCGAAGCATCAGAATGGAGCGGAACAGGGAGTTTGTGGCTCGCCATTGCAGGTCTTATGTCACTTCTACGAGCTTTTTCCAACTGCAATTTTCCATCTGCTCTTGAATCACTACAGTTTCAATAGAAAAGGATCAAAACAGCAATTTTAAGAGTAATTTTCTTTATTTATGTCCTCCATCATCAGAAAAATGCCACAAGAACGTGTTAAAAATGCCAAAAACATCATTTTTGTTGGAGTGCAGCAGATTTTTTAGGCTGAAAGGACTTAAATCAATGATGTTGCCTCAAAAGGAAACTGAGCACAGAGCCTTCTTATAAGTGAAACATCATAGCACTGTAGTGAAAATGTTATCTGTCAGAAACATGTTAACCACAGCCACCGATTCATCAGACCTCAGATATTTTGTTTGCTGATTTAATGGTAGCCCTCACTCCTCACACACACATTTCACACAAACCAGCACTTCCACTAATGACTATGATTTCCTTTTGGCAGCTGAAAGCACTTGATGCTCCTAAACACAAATCCTGCCCTTCTCTGCAACTATTTCCTGTTTGAAAATGGTGTTTCTCTGCCAACTTTGAAGTGAATCACTCTGTTTAAGACTAAAAAACACAAATGTGAAAGCTTAAAAGACAAGCTGAGTCACATATGTGACTAAGACCTGAGGAATACACCTTTAGGACTGAACTGCTGCTGACTCTCTCCTCAAGTATGCAGACAGAGCAGAGCAGAGCAGAGCAGAGAGGCTGTCAGTTACAGTGCCATCTGCTGGTCACACTGGCTCAACACAGCCACATCTCCACCACACCGGCTTCTTTTGGTGGAACACAGGTGGGAACAAGAATTAGGATAGAGTCTAGAAGAATAATAACAAAGATTATATTCAGAATA
Source organism: Oryzias melastigma (assembly GCF_002922805.2). NCBI lineage: Eukaryota > Metazoa > Chordata > Actinopteri > Beloniformes > Adrianichthyidae > Oryzias > Oryzias melastigma. The sequence continues at coordinate 1,456,663 of NC_050532.1, read as the reverse complement.
CCTCAGAGGTGGAGAGGGTTTTCTCAGGCCAGTATTACACTAAGTACTCAAAGGAACAGAGAGCAGCTTTTGCCTTGAAGGCGTATACAAATCCAGAATGTAGGAAGTTGTAACACATATGTCCAAATTCCTCCACTACTCACTGTATATAGTGCACTGTATAGTGGGGTTGCCATTATGTAGTGCTGTCTGAATCTACAATTCCAGAATCCAGCACCCGAGAAATTTCCCAGGATTCTCTGTGAGAAACCAGTGTGCATAAATGCTCACTAGATTCAAGAATACCTAGCTGCAGGTAATACGGTGTAGTCCACATGGCGGATAGACCCAGTGGAGCCGATGGATGTCCAACAGAAGATGTCATGATGAAAAGAAAGTTGTATTCTTTTTTTGTTTGTTTATATTACTATTAGGGCAGGGAATCATTTAAAACAATTTAACTAATTAATCGCATACCTGGGGAAAAATTCATCACAATTAATTGCAATTTTTTGTTACATCATTTGGCAACCACTTATCTGCAAATAATCACAACATGAAATCAAACAAAACACATTTAGAACATTTGTTTTAATTAGTGCTGACAATTGATTAAAACATTTATTCAGACTAATCAAACTTTTGTGTTGGGATTATTCACGATTAATCCCAATGTTTTCCTAGGTACATTTTATGGTCAGAGAGAAAATGTTTCTTTTATATTCATTCATCCATCTTCTTAACCGCTTCTTCCCTTTCGGGGTCGCGGGGTGCCGGAGCCTATCCCGGCTGCCGAAGGGCGAAGGCGGGGTACACCCTGGACAGGTCGCCAGTCTGTCGCAGGGCTTCAATCACACACCCATCCACTCTCACATTCACACCTAGGGACAATTTAGAGTCACCAATGAACCTATGAAGCATGTTTTTGGACGGTGGGAGGAAGCCGGAGTCCCCGGTGAAAACCCACGCATGCACGGGGAGAACATGCAAACTCCACACAGAAAGGTCCCAGCCGCAAGTCGAACCGGGGCCTTCTCGCTGTGAGGCAAGAGCGCTAACCACTGCGCCACCGTGCAGCCCTTCTTTTATATTTTCTGTCTTAAATGTTTTAATTTATCAAGTGTTAACCCAGAAATATCCTTTGTGTTCAAAACACATCAACAGTAAGATGAGCAGAACTCTGAAGACTGTTATGTCTGCTACTTCAAGAAAGTCGAGGCTCAGCGATGTGATGTCGTGACGGTGCACTGGATCATGGATCAAATAGTCTGATTTTTGTGAAAAAGCGATCTAAACCAAAAGAATATCAAGATTAAGGTACTAAAAACCTATTAAATATTTACTTTTTTTGTAAATAACCATCGTATCAGTGTGATAATACCTGACAAAGTGCTTTAACGGACGCCATGGAAGCCTGAACCGCTGAGGCAAAGCAAAGGACTGCTGCTCTGTGAGGTGTAACTCATCTGCATTAATACATTTGAATGTGTTATTTTTTTGTTTATGCGTTATTTTCACAACTCTAATTATTATTAACTTTAGTTGTAGTTTTAAATGCATTTTAATGTAAATTTGATGTATTTATTTTTCTAAGGTGTCGCTATGTGAGCTAAGTGTAATGCTGTATTCATACTGAATGTAATTAGCGCAGCAATCACGTGGCCCTTTGTGAAGAGTTCGATAAAAACATCGGTTACACGTCTAAAAGTCCGGGTTCAAATGATCGTTCTTAGATTCCAGGAGCGAGTTCACTCTCACTCTGGGGGCTGGGTTTTGTATGACAGCCGCTTCCGGGGTGTTTCTGTGAATTTGAAGGCTCACTGTGTCCAGCATTAGCCCGAAAAGTAAAAACAAAAATACAATTTTGGCAAATTTTTTAATTATCGATGAAAATAAGAAAAATATTACAAAGTTTATGAGGCCTGAGCAGGCAAAAATCTAAAAAGCCTGTTACTGGTTTGTCGGGTATCATGTTTGGTATCGCGTCTGGTACTGGTTCGGGCTCAGTACCACATCTGGAGCTTGATTACGGTACCAGTATTGGGTTGGGGTACCGGTACCGGCCAGGTCTCACAGACCAGTCAGTGTGCAGCATCCGGTACTGTGTACCGAGGCTTGTGGACTGATATGTCTGCTGCTGCTCTGCATCCTACTTTCCACTCACCCTGCCCTTCTGCTCACCTGGCAGGTGTGGCCAATGCTTAGTTGTGCTGGTTTGTTTTGTTCTTTTTTCCCCTCTTTCCTCAGCAGTCTTACACTGCTGGGTTTTGTTCTTTTAGTTTGGGGTTGGACCGTGGTAGTCTTGATTTGCTGGCTTTGTTTATTTGTTTTCTTTAGGTAATTTTGTTTAGGCAGCGCCCAGCAGGGAGTTTCTGACTTCGACGGTCGACATGGCTGGGCCAGCAATCTCCATGACTTATTTTATGTTTTATTTTTTGGTTTGTCTTTTTTTTGAACCAGCACACTAATTATTTCATTTTATTTTTTCTTTGTAGGACACAAGATATCCTTTATTTTATAAACTTTGTTCCTTTTACCATTGATCTCCAGTTTTTATGTTTTTTTTTGTTTGTTTGTTTTCATTTTTATTCATTAAAAGGAAAAGCATTCAATGTAACCTTGAGGTGTAAACTCAAACATGATGGAAAAAAACTGAAATGAGGACAGAAAAAAAACTTATTTTGTTATTTTAATAAATCAATAAATCAAAGGGTAAGAATGAAAAACGCAAAACTTTCTGCCGATTTAGGAGAAGATTAGGAAAGAAGAACAAAAATTTACAATTACAAGCAAACCAGTGCAAAATGAATTCCATTCCTTAGTTTTTATTTGTACTAGATAGATTTGTGGTCATTGATTATACTATTTTTAATGTAGTTTTCAAAACTTGACATTTTTGTGCTCAATATATTCAATTTCTTTCCTCAATTCAATTCAATTCAATTCAATTCAATTCAATTTTATTTATTTAGCCCAATATCACAAATTCAATTTGCCTCATTGGGCTTCATGCCTGTAGTTTTTACAGATGCACAGATGGAGTCATAAAATATGCACAATAGGTAAAAACTAAACAGACTATAAAGAACAGGTCATCCCTGTCCTTAGACCCTCCCTCGCGGTAAGGAAAAACTCCTAAAAAAACCTGAGTCAGGAAAAAAGAAGAAACCTTAGGGATTCCCACATGAGGGAGAGATCCCATCCCAGGACGGACAGGCGATACCAGAACGGTTAAAGAAAAGTTAGCTGCTAAAACTGCATATATGAGTAGAGTTCATTCATATAGAGCTGAGGGACGAGTGATGATTAAGTCCATAGTCCAGATGAAGCAGAACTGCAGTCCACGACCAGGAGCAGGAGGACAGACGACCCACCAGGAATCACTCCCACTCAGAGATGCAGGATGGTGTCGGGGCTTCATCCAGATGGGCGGGGCTTCGTCAGGATCACCAGCAAGTCTCCCGGAAACTGCAATCTCTCCCGGTCTCCCACAGGGGAGTCGGAAAGAAGGAAAAACATGTGAATTATACTGCACCACCAACAAAGGCATACAATTAGAAGTAAATAAAAAAGTAGAGGAGAGGAGAAGTAGATGGAAAAGAGGACAGAGCCCCAGTGCACCATACTTTCCCCAGCTTCTAACTTCTAGCAGCCTTCTATGTTATTATGTAGAGAATATACATATTTCATAATTTATATTGCAAGCATGTATATTGATACACATCACTCATTTAGAAGGATTCTGTGTTTTTGTTTAATAAATATTTTAGAATAAATTTTATTTTTCTTTTCATTAAATTAAGGCATTTCATATTTACACTAAACATACATTTTTTTAAATAATAAAGTTAACAAGATCATGACATTTTAATATTTGTAATTTTATAAATAAAGTATTTGACGGGTTCCTATAATTACTCTTTGTAATAATTCTTTTTGCTTTTTTGTAATCTGTAGATTGGATTAGTAAATGTTTTATAAGTTGTACCCCAAATTTCTATACAATAGTTTAGGTATGGCATAATCAATGATTTGTTTCATAGATTTAGTGAATTATGATCTAAGAACCATTGTACTTTGTGTAGTACTGTATTATATGTATATATTATATTACTGTATTTGCTTTTTCTATTTTGGTTTTGACATTGTTAATTTGTGATTTCCAAGTTAGCTTTTCATATATAACAATTCCCAAAAATGTTCCTTCTTTTGTTCTTTGGGTATTAATATTATCTAAGTTTGATTGAACTGTATCGTTTGTACTTCTGTTACTAAATATCATAAAATACAATTTCTCACCATTTAACGAAAGTTCATTTCTGTCAAACCACGATTTAATTTTTTCTAACTCAGTCTGCACCACTTCTAAAACATGTTCAATACATGTTATGGTTCCCTTTTGTATTTATTCTCCTAAACCGGAGCCAGGTTTGACTGTTGGGGACGTAGCAGGACCCTTGATTTTACGGACAGCCGGTACGTCAAAAAAACGACAAGTTGGGGACACCCCGAAGAGTCAAAAAGTGACGTGGAGGGATCCCTAACCAGACGTCAATATGTGACGGGTTGGGAGTGAGAACGTGTTGGTTTACTTTGTTCTTAGGGTCTGCAGAATGCCACAGATTTACATGGAGCACCACGACTGTCTCTAGGATCAGTAGAAATAACAAGTCTAAAAGTCGGACTGACAAGCTGAAGGTGTTTGACTTCATCAAATGGGTTTGTGGAGTCCATCTTTTCCTTGGAAGTCTGATGAGTTGTGTCCATTGTCTGTATATGAGAACTGGACTGAGTGAGTGTGGCGTCATAGAAAATGTCTTACTCCAATCAAATCCAGTCAATTTAGTCGTCGTTTCTTCGTGACATGGACAACGCCATGTTGGAGGCGAATGACATCAGTAAACAGTGATCGGTCCAATCGAACCAATCTGGCCAATCAGGATTGAGCTTGTGTTACGGCTGTGGCCGTATTTGGTTTTGGTTCTCCTGGTTTAGTGTATTTTTGTCAGAGTGGGACTTCGTGTTTTGTGGATCTTTGTTTGTGTGTTTTTCTGTTGATTTGTTTCAGGTGTGGTGCTGGAGGCGTGGCTCCTCATTGGTCAAACCTGAAGGAGGGGAGCCTTCAAAAGCACCCCATGGACCTCCAGACCACGAGAAGGGAGCTGGGCTGCAACCTGTCTCCACTGCAGCTCAGTGAACTTCTCCGCCTGTTTTAATTTGTGCACACTTTGTAGTTTCTTTGGTGTTTTGTGTTAGGTCCCACTCTGTGTTCTCCTGAAGGAGGCCCAATTTATGTTACGCCCCAATTAGTCTAGGGGTGCGGGGCCTAACATAAAGGTAAAGTAAATAAGAAGTGTAACAAAACACAACAAAAGTCTCCATAAAAGTATAACTATTTATTTACAAGAACAAAAACACCAAAATAATAACTAAAAGTGAAGCAAAAGGCTTCAGGGTGAACCAAGGCCAAAACAACAAACAAAACCCCAACTAACTCAACCCAGGGAGCTTACCTGCAAAAGAAACAGTAAAATAAAGACAAACACTAACCTCCCTGGACTAACAGAAACAGGAGAAAACATTTACTAAAGAAAATGGCGGTTCACCCCTACAGCTTCACCTAAATTAAACACCCCTAAACACAGAACACAGAGTGGGACCTAACACAAAACACCAAAGAAACTACAAAGTGTGCACAAATTAAAACAGGCGGAGAAGTTCACTGAGCTGCAGTGGAGACAGGTTGCAGCCCAGCTCCCTTCTCGTGGTCTGGAGGTCCATGGGGTGCTTTTGAAGGCTCCCCTCCTTCAGGTTTGACCAATGAGGAGCCACGCCTCCAGCACCACACCTGAAACAAATCAACAGAAAAACACACAAACAAAGATCCACAAAACACAAAGAAGTCCCACTCTGACAAAAATACACTAAACCAGGAGAACCAAAACCAAATACGGCCACAGCCGTAACACCCCCCTACTTAAAATAAAACTTCTTCCCCAAAGAAATTTTCCTTAAGAGGGTGTTTACATAGAAACCCACGAAACAAACGGAGTGCTAGCCACAAAAAAAAAATACAAAACTGTAGCCACTCCAACCCAAATACTGGCACAACACAAATCAAACTGTGTGCCAAAACAAAACTAAAGTTTGGCCAACAGATTTTCACCTTAGAACAAAACCTGGGCAATATGCCTCAGATAACAGCTACACGAATGAATAAAAAATGTTACTGTCCTAGTAACATTTCTATATTTTGAATGAAAGGAGAGCAGGTAACTGATTTTTGGAGTCTCAACTCCACACATGTGGAGAATGTGATTTGATTTGGCAAAGAGGCCACACTACACCAAATAAGAATCATCCTGATTCTCAAAAACAGACAAACCAAATGAATACTTGCCAGTGTTTAATGAGCAAGGAAGTAGCATTGCAAACTCCACGGCAGCCCTGGTCTGGAACAATGCAGTTGGGTTTGCCCCTTAACCGGCTACGGCTGCAGGAGCCTCCACCCGATTGGGGTTAGTGGCATCAGCAACACTGCAGCAGCCTCCACTCCCACACCGTCACCTACACCACCTCCAACTGATTCCCACCAGCCAAGGTCCACCGTAGAGTTCACACACTTCCTGCTCGAATCCAAAATGCTCTCAAGACTTAACAGCCAAAAGAAGTCCCCGACTTCAACAAATGTAATCTTCACAAAATGAACCATAAAGAAAAACTGTTAACCAAACAGATCCAAGTACAAACAAATTTCAAAAAAACAAAAGGGATCTGGGTGGATTTAGATCCCGGACAAGCCCCCAATTTATGTTAGGCCCCGCACCCCTAGACCACATGGGGCGTAACAGCTTGTTAGACGTCCCCGCCCCTACCGCAGAACGCAGGCTGCACAAAATAGGTTTTAAATGTTGGACGAGGGACCAGCAGCACCACATTCTTCTATTCAAGCATCTCCGATCCTGTATGGATTCTTATTTTTCTATTAAATTTTATCCAAACTTTTGTTTATTCCAATTAAAAATGTGGAACTTCTGCCAAACTTTGCCTCCAGCTGTCCTCAAATATCACTTCTACAGGGAATCAGAATTTATTTTTTTCTGACAGAGTTCGGAGTGCTGAATATCTCCAGTGTTACTGCAGCCTGCTGCGGCTGTCAGACTTATATCACCGACAGGCCTGCGTAGAAGAGGTAACTGCATCCTCATGGTTCCTTGTTAGCACAATTAATGTCACCAGCATTACCAACCAGCATTCCTACCGCCATGAAGGATCAGGAGGGACAGCTTCACTCACAGCAGCTCAGACTGAAGGTCTGTGGAGACGCTTCCGTCCTCTGATAGAACTGTGACATGCTCGTGACATCGGAGGCACAGGTGGAGCAGCTGTATCATCTGAGTGGAATAAATAAATTCTGCCTCTCGGATCAGTTATCTCCAGCTATTCCTTCATCAGTCTACAGGTGGTTCTGTTTGGAAGGATTGGGTTTTTTCAGCTTTGTGTTTTTTTTTTTGGTTCGTCTTTTTTTAGGTTTCAGTCACTGACACTCCAAGTTTCTGCTGGTTTCTCTCTCTGCCACCATCCCTGTCTCCTACATCCTAGGTAGTTAGCAGAGTTGTTGGATTTTTTAGAAGCACTTTATAAATGTCTAAATGAGATTAAACTCTGGCTTTTCTGAATGAGCACAACCGCTTCATCTCACCCTGTAATGCTGCTCCTAGTCTTCAGGCTCTGGCCCCTCACTTTAACAAGTCAACGTTGGAGCTTTGAATAACATCTTAAACATTTCAAAACCATGTTCTTTTTTTTTCAAAGTTGTCTTTTAGTTTAAGATAATTCATGTGGAAAAAGAAAAACCTAAAGAAAAAAATCCTAATCCATAACCAACAATGAGCTTCATTGCTTCCAGTTTATTCTGAATGGTTAGCTATAATCTGAGTGGAAAAAATAAGTTCTGCCTCTCGGATAGTTCCCTCCAGCTATTCCTGTATTTATTTTACACGTTATTACGTGCTGGGCTCATAAAAGAAGATAGGTGTGAACATAGACAGATTTTCATTGGAATGGATGTCAGAGACTCGTTCCAATAAAAGTTGGCTTTTGGTGTTTTTAACATGTTCTTTCTCATGATAGAGGACATAAAGAAAGAAGATTCAGATTAAAATTGTTGAGTGTTTCTTTATTTAAATTACTGTTATTTAGGGGCAGACGAAAAAATGCTGTTTAAAAAAGATTGTAGTATGACAGAAAATACAATCGGCGGGCCGCAAGCTTCCTGTTTCGCTCCATTCTGATGCATCCACCTGTGGACAGATAGATCCATGAACGTCTTTGTTTTCCTCGTCTGAGCTGGAATCTGGATCTAAACTGTACAGCTGGATAGCTTCAATGTTGCTCAGCATTTTTGTTGTACCGGTGATGTTAAGTTGGGGGTGTGAGGGGCACACCTATGTTATGGAACAAGCTCCGGCCAGCAAAGTGTCTACGTTCAAAGTTAGGCTTAAAACATTCCTCTTTGGACAGACTTATGTCCATTGTAATCAGAGAATATTTAATTTATTGCTCCCTAAATTATTGTAATGAAGTTTGGAGAATATGTTAAATGCATGACACATATTTCTCCAGGGAACTCAGTAGAGGGAGGTTGGTCGACTAAACCGGTCCCTGGTGGTGGATTCCCTTTCGTGGGTTTAGATTTAGAGAAGTTCTGTCATCGTTATTATCCACATCAGCTCTGGAGTTCTGTTCTCTATTCTCATGTACTTCTTCTCTCCTCTTTATTATTCATTTGATTTATTAATCCGTGCTTCTGTTTGGTGCAGTATGATTCACGTGTTGTTCCTCTTTCTCACTCCCCTCTGGGAGAGATTTCAAATTCCACGTGGATCGTTTGTGCTCGTGCTCTTGGCCGTGGACCGCACCTCCGGCTCGTCTTGGCTGTGGACCCTCACCCCAGCTGTCCCCTTTCTATCTGAACTCTATTCAGATATATAGTTGTAGCGTTAGATGAGCTAATTCTTCTTTAATAGTTCTGGTAAATCGCCTGTCCGTCCGGATAGAGGATCTCTCCCTCATGTAGACATCTATAAGGCTTCTTCTTTTTTTCCTAAATCAGTTTTTTAAGGAGTTTTTCCTTACCATGAAGGAGGGTCTAAGGCACACGAGTCAGTCACGGCCCGGGGGCCGGATCCGGCCCTCCAGATAATATTATTTCATTGTTCTTAATGGCCCAATGTTATCTTGCGTCTACTTCTAACTTCTATAATTTTGACAAAATATATTTTTATAGAGAGAAAAATATTGAAAGTTATTTAAGGTTTACATTGATTTATTCTGGAATAATATTCCTGCCTTTTTATTTGTCATAATTGCATTTAAGTTATTGTTTTATGGTTCCAAAAATTTTATTTTGCTAGTTTTTTGGACTATTTTGGCATTTACTGAGATTATTTAGGCTATTTTGGAGTTTAGCTAATATTTCAGCTACATGCTAGCTGTTTTGGCTAATTTAGTATTTTTAAAAGTTTTTTTTTGGCTATTTTGGAGTTAAGCTAATATTTACACGCTAGCTGTTTTGGCTAACTTAGACTATTTTTTAGAGTTTTAGGCTATTTTTAAGTTTAGCTATTTTTCAGATACATGCTAGCTGTTTTGGCTAATCTAAGTTTGTTTTAGGCTAATTTGGCATTTAGCTAATATTCTAGCTGGTTATCAGCGTCAGTGTTTTTAGCTATCAATTTCAGCATCTTCCAAATTCAGATTACAGCATTCACACTAGCATTATCACAGGTTATGTTATATATCTAGTTCATAATTGTGCTGAAAATGTAAGGTTTTAAAGTTTAAAAAAAATTAGTTTTAGTGTGTTCAATAAATGTTTATCCTGTTCTTTCCGTGACCTCAGGTGTGTTTTGGATTTTGGTCCATTGTGCGATGGAGTTTGACACCCCTGTTCTAAGGAGATGACCAGTTTAGTCTGTTTAGTCCAGTTTAGCAATCAGCTATTGTTTATATGTTATGACTGACCCTCTGCTTCTGTAGTTACCAGCATAAAGCCCAATGAGACTATTTTTTTGTGATTTTGGGCTATAGAAATAGAATTGATTTACTCGACTACTGAGTTCATGTAACAGCAGAGGCTGAATTCATCAACAGAGACGTCAACCAGCAATAAGTCAATAAAGACCTTTGTGTTTATTGATGCAGATGACATCCTTCAAAACAATAAACTAATTTCCAGGTAGGGTCTCTGTACAACGCTCACTCTTTATTATAGAAAACATACTGGGGGGCTTTATGCTTTATGTCACACAGTCCCTTAAAAATTTAATGGCAGACACTTTGGAGGAAAAGAATGACAGCATTCAATCAACAAATATTTCAAGCAATAAATATGCATTTATAAATACTGTAAATGTACATCAGAATGAAAATAAACAAATGAAATTCCCCTGTTTGTCCATGTGCAACTCCAGTCTCTGTGTTGGCCTCCCTTCAGGTAACAAAATACAGACTTTTTATCAAACAAAATAAGGTTTTAAATGACTTTAGGAGGGTGTTTTAAAGAACGCATCGCTCATAGTTCACATCTTTGTCTGGACTGAGGTGTCTCACATACATCTCATGGAGCAAAGCTCGACGGTCCGATAAGTAGTCTCTTATGTACAAAACTTCAGTCTGTTCTTTCCGTTATGCCTTTACGAGTAGTTTGGTGAAGAAGTCCAGCTTGGCCAGCAGTAGAACAGTCATGACGACAGGAGGTGAAGTCTCCCTCTGCTCCACCAGGAGGAGACGTAGCGCTTGGGGCGGGTTGCATAGACGAGCAGCTTTCACACAGCTGCCTTTTGGGATGGCTACGGGACACAGTTGGAGGACTGTGACCTCACTCCCTGAATATCAGGAAGTGTTTGACAGTTTTTGAGAAACACGGGATCTGCTTCATCTTCTGAAGAAGACGACGACGTCAGCATCAGGAG
>NC_050532.1:1444068-1445635 GCF_002922805.2 Oryzias melastigma | reverse complement strand
TGACACTGGCGTCGGAGCTGGGAGACACAGCAGGTGCAGCGGCGGCCATCTTATTAAAAATCTGTCTGGTGCACCTGGTTTGTGTGGAACTCCACCTCACCAATATAAAAATATTATCAACAGACTGGTTTAAGAGATGTGTGTTGAGCTGCAGGAACCGCTGCACTCAGGAACCCTGAGTTACATGTAATCCAAACCTTAACTATTCCTCTGGACCCATGGAGCAGAGAATAACCTTCAGCACTGGATGCACAAGTTTAGAAAATTACATGCAACTAAACATTTAAAAAATAAAAGAAAAAGAAAGAAAAAAGGCTAGCACCTTGAAACAATGAGTTTTAAACAAGAAAAAATAAGTAGAAACTACTTAGTGGATGTCAAAGTGGATGCTAACAACCAGACGCCAACTTCAGTCATGTTTCAGATGTGATGAATAAATAAATCAATAAAAAAAAGACAAAATGGTATTTTCTAACAATGAACGTGAATCCACCGTGTCTGTAACTTTATTATTGTGATTGTAAGTGAAACATTGGAGCACTGCATATTATGCAGAGCAGCTTGGTACGTGGAGATGACTCTTGGTTTTGTCTGTAAGCAGCAGCTTTATGTTATCTCTGAAGTCTAAAGGTTCTGCTTTGGTTTCTTCACTGATTCCAAAGACACTTTTCAAATACGTCTTTTTTGTCTGCCTTTGTTTAGCTTTAAGTTTTGGGCTAAAAGCTTGGACGACTACCTATTTTGAAAAAAACATTGCTAGCTTCTGGCTTTGGACTAAATTTGTTTTTGGCATAGCTAACTGCCAGCTAGCTTTGTTTTGGACATAGCTAGCCGTCTGCTAGCTTCATTTTTGATATAGCTAGCATCTTGCTAGCTTTGTTTTTGATATAGCTATCGTCCTGCTAGCTTTGTTTTTGATTAAGTTGGTGGTCGGCTAACTTTGCTTTTAACATAGCTAGCAGTCTACTAGCTTAGTCTTTGACATGGCTAGCGGACTGCTAGCTTTGTTTTTGATTAAGTTAGTAGTCTGCTAACTTTGTTTTTAACAGTGAGCCATCTCCTAGTCTTGTTTTTGATATAGCTAGCGGTCTCCTAGATCAGTTTTTAACATAGCCAGCTATCCGCTAGCTTTGTTTTTGACATAGCTAGCAGATAGCTAGCCTTGTTTTTGACATAGCTAGCAGATAGCTAGCCTTGTTTTGGACATAGCTAGCCGTCTGCTAACATTATTTTTGACATAGCTAGCTTTCCTCAAGCTTTGTTTTTGACATAGCCAGCGGTCTGCTAGTATTGCTGCATGCAAATATTGTCCAGTACCAATACTGGCACAGATATATCGCCCATCCCTAGACTATTGTATGTAAATCAGTATGTGGGCGTGGTTCAGTCAGACACTTACTAGTGTGAACTGGTCATAAACCTGCATGAGGTCGCTGATCTTGTACTGCTCCAGCACCACAAAGTTGTCCAGGTTGGCACTGGCCCTGCGCGCGCAGTCCTGGCAGTGAACGATGTACGTCTTCCTGCTGTTGCTCTCACTGGTCACAAAGAGCAGGTCGAACACCTC
>NC_050532.1:1411845-1443873 GCF_002922805.2 Oryzias melastigma | reverse complement strand
TCTTGTACTGCTCCAGCACCACAAAGTTGTCCAGGTTGGCGCTGGCCCTGCGCGCGCAGTCCTGGCAGTGAACGATGTACGTCTTCCTGCTGTTGCTCTCACTGGTCACAAAAAGCAGGTCGAACACCTCCACCTGAAACACAGGAAGCGGCGTGAGCGCAGTGGCGAGGACGCAGCAGCCCGGTGTCCACATCGGTGAGCTTACTTCACAAACGCTGCAGTAATGCGCCGGCTCGCTCTGCGTCCTGCAGTGCCACACCAGCTCCTTCCCGGCAGCCTGCAGCATGTCCCTCTGCACCTGACACTGCTTCAGCGTCCGCAACAAGCAGTACCTGACAAACAGACGACACCTGTCAGCTCAGGACCGCACCCACAGCAACCTGGGTCCTAAACCATCCAGTCCTCACTTGATCATCTCAAAAAGCTTATGGTCCGAGACTTTGATGTTCCTCGCCATGTTCCAGGAGAGATGGATCATGGGGACGATGGATTTGACGCTCTGCAGCTTGTTCCACTCGTAGCGCTCCACTGCCAGCTTGTACTGATATGCTGTGGATGACATAAACCCTCCGTCAGCTTCCTGTTATGAATCCCCTTCTGAGGACCTGCTGCTCTCACCTGTGAGGGGTCCCACGTTCCACGCAATATTGTTGCACCAGCCGATGGCCTGAACCCAGTGGATGGCGCCGGTGTTGAGCCACACCAAGTCTCCAGGCCGCTGGATGAAGCGGTAAACGGGCACGTCGGTCTCGTACAGGTCCTCCAGGTTGGGCCACCAGGAGCCCATCAGAAAATTGATGTTGTTCCTGCAAAAAAGTTACAGGAGACATCAGTCACCGAGGACCGCTCAACAAACCGCCGCCACTTCCACCGCCATACTTTTCACAGAAGCTGTTGATGACGCCCCAGTACGCCTCAGGGACGGCGAACCATTCGCAGTCGCCGGGACCGATGTTGATGTTGACGGAGCAGAAGTTGTTGTTCTCCTGGTGGCCTGCAAAAAAGAAAGATTGGAATGAAAGGAGCAAAGGAAGAGAGTCCGGGAGAGAAGAAAGCAGAGGGACTACCTGGCGTCCTGCAGCCCGGCACCTTCATGTACAGCTGGACGGTGTTCATGCCCAGGATGGTGTGTCCCACGTGACTGAGCAGGTTACCGGCAGACACCACCCGGGCAAAGGCCGGCAGCTTGGTCAGCTCCTGCAGCTGCAGCTTCCACCTGGAAAACACACTCCTTAGCACACACGTGTCAAAGTCAAGGCCCGGGGGCCGGATCCGGCCCTCAGGGGAGTCGTATACGGCCCTCCAGATCATTTTGATTTATTATTAATGGATGTTGCGCTTACTTTTAACTTGTATATTTTTATTCTGAGAAAATATTTCTGCCTTTTCATTTGTAATTGTGTTAAACAGTTCCAGATTTAAAAGCTGGCATTCTGATAGATTTTTTGACTGTTTTGGCATTTGCTGAGATTTTTAGGCTGTTTTATAGTTTAGTTAAATCTTCTGCTACATACTAGCTAACCAGTCTTTTTTTAAAGTTTATAGGCTAATTTGGCATTTAGCTAATATTTTAGCTGGCTATCAGCTTCAAAGTTTTCAGCTATCAACTTTGGGATTTTCAGCTATCAGCTTCAGCATTTTCTGGGATAAACTTCAGTGTTTTCAGCTTATAGCTTTAGAGTTTTCAGCTATCAGCTTCACTGTTTCCAGGGATAAACTTCAGTGTTTTCAGCTTTTAGCTTCATTGGTTTCAGCTTGTAGCTTTATGATTTTCATCGAATAGCATCCGCGATTTCAGCTATCAGTTTCAGCGTTTTCAAACATCACCTTCAGAGTTTTCAGCTATCAACTTCAGCATTTTCAGGTATTACCTTCATTGTTTTCAGCTAATAGCTTCAGCGCTTTCAGCTATATCTTCAATGATTTCAGCTATCAGTTTCAGTATTTTTAGCTATCAATTTCAGCATCTTCAACTATCAGCACTGTGGCCAAATACAGCTTACATCATTCACACTGGCATTATTGCAGGTAATGCTATATATTTATATTCATAATTATCTTAAAAAGTTACGGGTTTACAGTTTTCATAAAGTAGTTTTAGATTGTTCAATAATATCCTGTTCGGCCCGTAACCTAAGGTGTGTTTTAGATTTTGGCCCCTTGTGCGATTGAGTTTGAGACTCCTGCCTTAGCAGGAAGAACAAGTCGAGGGAAAAATGCTGCTGAAGACTCACTTCTTCTCGTCTGAAAGGTCGATGTTGGTTCCAAACTTGATGTGCTTGAATGGAGCTTTTCTTCTGCGCATCAAACTGAGAGAAAGCGAGCAGAGAGAGGTTGATAAAAACACAGTGAAAAACCAAATCTACAGCTAAACATACAAAATACCTCTCTGGGGAACCTGCTTCTGCCTCCACCTCTTTCTTTTTCTCATTCTCCTCCTAAAAGACACAGAGTTATGTTTTATTTTCAGTTGAGGTTCTGTGCATGGAGTTCTGGAAGGCGTTCTGACCCGCAGAGACTCCTGGAAGGACGAGGCCTGGTACTGGGCGTATTTGAGGATGGTGGTGTGGGAGCGGCTGCTCTCGCAGCGCCACATCTTCTTGCTGCCGCTGGGGTCCCAGTTCTCATCGGCGGGCTGGGCGAGCTGGGTCCGCACCTCCACCAGGTGTTCGGGGTTGGCCTCGACCAAAGTCTTTGTGGAGAACAGCCCTAAATCTGTGGTTATGAGGCAAAGAAACAGCAGAAAAACATATGACGTGAATGACAAAGGGATGCAGATGAGGTTCTCACACTTAAAGTCCCACTCTGATCATTTTTGATGTATTTTCAAACAAAAAGATTAATAGCTCTATACTTCCTCCAGAATACACCGATCTCAAACACTAAGAAAAACTTTGGTGGAAAGTCTGATCCTTGATGAGATTAAAGCACATATTATCTTATGCGGTCCAGAGCGGCACTGTTATGATCCGGTCTGGCACAAGACAATATGAAAGGAAATCATACGAGCTTCTGTCAAACATAAAAAATAATTTCACATTTGGAGAAATTATAAAGCATTTCCTTTTATATTTCTCTTTTTATTCATGCCACAAAAGAAGCATAATTTATATTTATTAAAAAATACATTTTAATAAAACTTACAGCAGTAAGTTTTGATCAGTACAGAACAAACCCAAATGGATCTTTTACTGTTAAAGGTTGCAGATTCCTGTTCTAAGATAAAAGCTTGAAGATTACTGACTCTGACTGTACTCCTCATACTGATGAAATGTCTCACAGTAATGATGCTTCTGGACCTGAACCTTTCCTGAACTTTGGATAAAGTCAGCTTTAAGTTCAGTCAAACTGTTTTTAGTCAAAGAATTATCAAATACAGTTTATTTTACAACAACAACAACGAAAAGCTGTTTCAACAGTTCCAACATAATTCTAATTCTTCCTAAAAGCTGCTGTGGGTGGAAGGAGCTTCAAGGACAGATCTGTGGGGTGAGTGCAGTAACGCTTCTCACCTGCAGGTGGTGCTACTGTCACAACTGTAAGAAGTCATGAGGATGGAGGGCGAGTCTAAAACACCCACGATTCCATGCTGTCTGTCTAACGTGTGAGGTGCTGATGGCGTCTTACCCAGCTTGAGCGCTCCAGCCAGCCCCCTGATGACCGTGACCGGGTTGGCCGGGTTGGTGCAGAACTGGTGGAGGGGGGGGAAGAAGGCATCCCTCTTGTTCTCCAGCTGCATGTCAGGTAGGACACAGAGGAGCGTCAGGGAAGGAAGGAGGATGGAGAACCTCACCGCCATGGATGTTTCACTTACATAGATACTGGGCGTGGGGGGGTTGAGCTTGTCTTTTGGGAGCGGAGGAGAGGGGGGAGCGGGAGGCCGCGGAGGGGGACACCGGTCCAGGAGGATGCTGCTGGTGGACAAGCCGTTCTTCCCCAGATTCCTGGAAAAGCAGAACATTCCCAGAGCTTTAGCTTTCCTTCAGTGCACTAAACATATAAACGTGGACGGAGGACGCCACTTCAGAGATGAAAGTCTGACATTCCACGGGTCAGACTCCACCCCCACGTCGATTAGGAATAAACCATTTCAATGTTTCTGTGTTCCACAATAACCAAAGCATCAGTTAGGAGCAAAGGTTAGAGCTCCACCTACAGATAAAAACCACCTTTGAGGAAAAAACAGAACAGCCTGCAGTTTCACCAAAATACACTCATGTTCTTCTGAGGCTTGTGGGAGTTGTAGTGTATGGGTGAGTCTGTTGTAATCATTGACTCTACATGAGACCTGGACTGAGTGACCCCTCCCCCTATGTGTTCCAAACAGGAAGCAGCTGCTGGCTCCAAAAAGCCAAAATCCCACAGACTTCTTTAGAGAAATGAACAGCTATTACTAGCTGAGAAACGGATCACAAAACTTACGGTTCAGATCATTTTTCAGATCAGTAAAAAAACAAGATAAAAGCCAAAAATGTATTTTTGGAAAAGCTTCAAAACAAATATTTAATGTCTTTTGCTCATCGAGGCCTATTTATTAAAACAAAACATCTTTAAACATTGAAGACAAACAACAAGCCAAAACATGTTTCTGATGACATTTACATGTCTTTAGATCTACAAAAACAGAGAACAGAAGGTTATACATACAAAACCAAATCCATCTAATTTTCTCTCCCCACCTCCCTGATGTCCACAAATAAAACAGTTAAAATTAAACTTAAAATTATTTTTTGGTATTCATTGTTTTATTGAAAATAACTCTGGAAAATGTAAACATTGTTATCTATAAAACATGGTGCTGCTGTGCCCGCTGTTCCTGGTGATTTATGATCCCCTCTGGCCTGCCGTACTATCGTCCCTGACTGCATTTGTCGTGGTTACAGAGAAGTGCCTTTCTCCTGTGAAGGACAGCTGCTGCTAAGGTGGATCTCAACTGAGAGATTCTCTGAATCCAGAAATGGAAAGATGTAACAATGCTTTTATTCAGCTCTTAAAATGAAATAATCCTGATATCCATCGATCCACATCCTCCATGATTAAGTCAAGAAAAGTTTTTGACAGAAGCTCCTCCCACATGCAGCGGAAGCTTCAGGTGAACAGACTTTAAGATAACCGTGAAGCAGCTACTTTAGGGTTTGTTAAAACAAAGATGATTTACAATTGATTTAAATGATGTGAGCGTGGGGGTAGGGGTCGAGGTGGTCCGCCGTACACGGATGTGCCGAACCGTGTCTTCTGATCCGTACAGATAACACAATAATCCCGGACAGACTCTGTGAGAAACGGGCCACTCTTGGTATCCCTCCCCCCACATGCAACTGGATCTACAACTTCCTCTCAGACCGCTCACAGGCTGTGAGACTCGGCCCCCACCTCTCCTCCACCTGCACACTCAGCATCGGCTCTCCTCAGGGCTGTGTGCTGAGCCCTCTGCTGTACTGCCTCTACACCTACGACTGCAGTCCAGCCCACCACAATAACCGGATCATAGAATTCGCTGATGACACCACAGTGGTTGGACTCATCTCCAGAGGGGAGGAGTCTGCCTACGGGGAGGAGGTCCTGAAGCTGGCAACCTGGTCTTCAGAGAACAACCTCACTCTGAACACCAAGAAGACCAGGGAAGTCATCATCGACTTCAGGAAGCACAGCCCGGACCCCGCCCCCCTCCACATCAATGGTGAGCTTGTGGAGAGGGTCCACACCATCAGGTTCCTCGGCGTCCTCATCTCAGACGACCTCTCTTGGACAGCCAACATCACAGCTGTCATCAAAAAGGCTCAGCAGCGTCTGCACTTCCTGAGGGTCCTCAGGAAGAACCGCCTCTGCACCAACCTGCTGCTGACCTTCTACCAGTCATCCATCCAGAGCCTGCTCACGTACTGCATCACAGTTTGGTTCGGCAGCTGCACCGTCGCAGACAAGGAGAGGCTCCAGAGAGTGGTAGACACAGCTCAGAAGATCATTGGATGCCCCCTCCCCACCCTGACATCTACTCTGCACGCTGCCTCAGCAGAGCTCAAAACATCATCAAGGACAGTTCACACCCCGGTTCGGACTTGTTTGCCCTGATGCCCTCTGGAAGGCGTTACAGAGGCATCAAAACAAAAACAAACAGACTGAAAAACAGCTTCTTTCCAAAAGCAGTATCTATGTTAAACTCCAACTCACACAGATAACTGCTCATCATGCTGTACAGTACATGTCCATATATTTATGTACTGCTTATGTACATATGCATATGTAAATCTGGTTATTTAAATGCTCGCTTTTTTGCACATCCATAATGTACATATATGCTCATAGTCTTATATGGCACAGTTCATTGTATATATTTTTCTACATATTTTTTATACTTTATACCATATTTTATATTATGTTCTGTATTTTTTATGCCAATTTCTTTGCACTGAAACGGTTGCTGCAATTTCATTGTCCTTGTGATAATGACAATAAAGGTCTATCTATCTATCTAGATCACAGATTATCCCGTTACACCCCCAGTAGTGATGTATGAATGACGTCCCTTTTAATTCACGGAAGTGCCAACAATTGGAAAATGATCACGGAGGATGAATTAATAATTATGGTTTGTGCTCGGTTGGAATTCTACGACACCAAGGCTTTCATAAATCAGAATAGAGCTGTGAAAGAAAAAGGCTGAAGCAAGATTCACCAGATTTACACCAATTTAACACCAAGTGTCTTCTAACTGTAGGAGGTAAAGATGGACAAGTAAACAGTAGTAGAAGAAGAAGCCCCTCCCTGCTTGTCCTATGTGAACACAATGGGCTACATACATGTTTCAGAATTCACGTTTACCACATTCAAGAACACGCATCACACGCCCAGAGTGACCGTAGCTTTAGGGGTGTGGACGTCCAAAAAGCTCACTCCTCATTGGTGAGAATGGTTGTCATAAAAGCGCCAACACAGACCGGCTTGACCAATCACGGCTTACTGACGTCATCTGGCTCCAACATGGCGACGGCTGTATTACAAAGAATGGAGACTGAATCGACTTCATTTGGCTAAACCTGGAGGTAAACTATTTTCTATAGGTAATGTCACACTGACTGACTCCAGTTCTCATATACAATCAATGGGAGTAACAGCCTCAGAAAAAGAGCGATGTGATAATCTTAGAATAAGGTGGTGGTAGTGTGATGGTCTGGGGCTGTTCTGATGCTTCTGGATGATTCACTTTGGTACATTTACCTACGAATTCTGCTTTAAACCAAAAAAACCTGTAGAACATCCATCAGCTGATGTGTGTATGGAAGAGCGATCCATAACACACCAGCTGATCCACTTCCAAGAACAACAAAATAAGTCTGGAGTCAAAGCATTGACCCGAGACGCTGCCACGTGGCTTTAAGTGGAATAAACAAGACGAGTGAATCCTGAATCCTTCCACAGTGCTGTGAAAGAGCAGATTCCAAACGCCTGATGCAGCTTTCTGCTACTTCAAGTCAGTTAAAGAGATTGGGATGAAATCGAATGTTCACGCTGAGCCGTGCAGGTTTGGTTTTGGGGGTGTGGTGATACTTTGGTGATATTATGTTTTTCCCATATTAATAAATACTACAGGCTAAAACATTTACTTGTTTTGGAAATATGAAAATTTTACTCAACTTCCACCAAATTTCACATCATCCTGCACCAGCAGGATACTTTAAAACATAAGCACTGAATGACCAAAAACAACCAATTATTGGAAACAGTTCAATAGCCTGGAGTTGTAGCTCTTTAAAAGGATGTGTAATCTGGAAGCTTCTTACCTGCACGCTTTGAGCACTTCACTGGAGCTGGGATAAATGGAAACTGAGGACCAGGGACTCGGACCAGAAGACAGTCTGTGAGCCCCCCACGCCGGCTCTGCCTTCAGCGGACTCCTGTTCCCGTTGAGAGCAGGCCCCTGACCGTGGATGCTGGACGAGCAGTTCGGGCCGTCGGGGGTGCGAGGGGAGGCGGTTGTGGCGGCACACAGAGAGGAAGAGGCACCGGCGTGCTCCGTGGCAGCATGGAGACCCGGGCGGATGTTGTTGGTTTTCTCTGACCCTCCGTGGGTGCTGCAGTCAGCATGGTCTGCACTGGTTGCATTGGCTTTTCCCTTTAGCAAGGCTGAGAGTTGAGGATTGTCTGAACTTAGCATACTGGGGGCAGAGGAGCCGTCCGTCCCCCCCGGCTGGATGTGATTAGCTAATCCCTCCATGGGGGTGGTGCTCGGACTGTGTGGAGCTTCTCCAGAAGGCCTGATGCTGCCCAACGTTGAAGCTCCGCCCCTGCTGCCACCTGAAGGTGCGTTGTCTTTGGTGTGGACCCCTGAGGTAGTAGCAAAGTGGGGAGGCGAGGACAGGTGGTTGGGAGTTGTTTGGGGGGAGGTGGGGGACAAAGAGGAGGCCGAGGAGGAGGCAGTGCAGGGCCCAGAACCATGTCCAACCTGATTCAGGATGCCGGTGGAGGAGGAGGAGGAGAGGGGGTTCTGGAGGGGGGAGGAGGAAGAGGAGGAGGGGGGTTCTCCATTAGGACCTGCCGAATGTGAACCTGGATCTTTCTGAAGCTCCTGGACAGAGAGGAAGTCAGAGGTCACTTTAAAACACAGTGGAGAGGTGCAGGCTGGCGGTGCTCACCTGAGTGGTAGTGTTGCGCTGCTGGCTCTTCCAGGTGTCGTCTGCATGGATGGGGCTGCTGGTGCTGCTGGTGCTGCTGGCGGCTGCACAGGTGTGAGGTAGAGAGGTTTTCTGAGAGTAAGGCACATTTCCATTGACCGTGCTGCCACCTCCCAACCACAAGCTGGGGCTTTTGTCCGGGTGCCCCTGCAGTCCCGCCGCAGGACTCATCGAACACGCCCCGTTGGCAGAAGGGGGGCGGACCGGGGGGGAGGAGTCACCCGACGGGCCGTTGGAGAGGCCGGGCCGTGGCTGGCCTCCGTCTGCCGCCAGCTGCCTCATCTGAAACATGGAGCTGCTCAGGTTTCCGTTTGTCAAAGGAACGTTCGGAGGAGGCCGCAGACGCACCTGCTGCTGCTGCTGCTGCTGCTGCTGCTGCTGCTGCTGCGCGGCAGAGAACTGCTTCTCCAGGAGCTGAAGCATCTGCAGCTCCGGGGGCTTCAGGCTCGCTCGGTGGGCCCGCAAGTGATCCAGGTGCTACAAGTCACAGCGGAGATGCATTTAAAAGGGACCCTGAACGCATCACGGACAGCAACATAAAAAATGAACTTTTCAATGTAATGAAATGAAGTTTTTGTGGTGTTTTCTCATGATGGACATATATGAAGAAAATGAATAGAGTATTTATTTATTAAAATCATTATGATTAAGGAGTGGACAGAAAGAGATTGTTTGTGACGTTGACGAGCTCTCCGCTCCATTCTGATGCATTCACTTGTAGACAAATAGATCCACGAATGCATTCTAATGAACTCCTGCCGGTCTGCAGAAACCATGTTCTAGACTGTGACAGTAAAAAAAAAGGCTAAAAACATCATAATCATTATTAGAAGACCAGTGGGAACATTTTTACACAGATCAAAAGATGATCGGAGTAGGACTTTAACAAATAACACCTGGAAGTACAATGAGGAAAACCAACTACTATACAGACATTTGTGTTATGTGGTGATGTGTTACTGACTAGAGTGTGCAACAGATGAAGCAGGAAACAAAATGACATTTCTATGACACCTCGACTGTCTGCTCACAGGCATTTACATAATGAAATATATTGTCGGACTCTTTGATTTTCATTCTCCACAATTTGCGTTTTATCCAATTGTTTGTATTTCTACCATGAATGCATCACTTCCTGTGTATTGTGATGACTGACTCATCATTACCTTGAGTTTCTGAGGGGTTAAATAGCAGCTGGACATCTGCGGTTGGTTGGAGCTGATGGAGTCTGCAGCACTCTGTCAACGAGACAACATCAATAAGCGGAGCTCCAAAGCTTTCAACAGAGGAGAAGCCAGAGCTCTGGGTCACACCTTCACCGGGCTGGCAGTTCGTTTCTTCTTGGCCGGACTAGCTTGTGGGTCTGAGTGATTGCTGGCAGACGGGGCTTCACCACCTTTACAGGCCTGGAAATCCAACAGAGAGATGAAACCGGTTCTACAGGTGCAGGTGGGTCCATGAGGGACAAACAATTGATATGCTACTTAAAGTCAAATGGTCAGTAGGTACTAATACATTGTATTTATTATATAATCAGGGTTCCTACATGTTTCTTCAAGTTAAATTGAAGACTTTTTAAGACCTTGCAAATGGGAAAAATTAAGACCAATTTCTCTGCCTACTTCCCATTCCTCTGTACACAGAAAAAATGAAATCCTTGTCAGTAACGGAGTAACATAATCAATTACAGTTCAAATTTTAGTAATTAAACTACAATTATAGACTCCAGAAACTCTTCATTACTTCGTTACACACGTTAGCGCAGTGAAACCATCTGTGACTAATGAACCAAACTTGTGTAAACAGTTTGCTCTGGTGTTGTCTTTTGGTTAAATGAAATAAAACGGACACTTGAAAAAAAGTGTACTGACGGATGTGTGCAAATCCAGAGTTTGAGATTGGTCAAAGTAAGATTAAGAGGCTAAACATGGACAAACTCCAACAGGCAACTGGATATATTTGAATATTCAATTTGTTGAAAACAAAGGAACATTTTTAATTGATTATTGTAATAAAGAACACGATAACTGCAGGGAATGTGTCTCCTTTCTGATTTTCTTCTCTTCTAATTTTCGCTTGTACATCTCATCAATGTACAATTATCAAAATTGCTTTTTCATTTTCTTCTTTGACCATTCATTCTGTAACTTAATTAAAATTACAATTTCAATTTCAAAAGGTTCTTTGGTAAATTTGTACCAAAATTCAATCAGAAATACCAAATTTGAAAATGAATAACAGAAATACTTTTTCATTTTCACAATGTACCTGCAATATTTGTCTCTAAAAATAAAATGAAAAAGCAATCCTCAGAATGCTTTTTCATTTTCTTCTTCAACCCCACTCGTTCTGCGACAGAATCAAAGTCACAAAGCCAACTGACATTACTTTGTCGTTGTCACATTCTGCCGCACAATAAGTGTCTCAAAAATCTATAGGAGTTCTGGAGCGTCCCAAGGACGCACGACGATGACGTCAGAGCTCCTCCTCCTGCTCTGGTTTGGTGCGTGCTGGAAACTACATGCTGTTCTCGTTGATTTATGTAGAGAAAATGGGCAAAAAAGGAAGGAAGAGGAGGAAAAAGGAGCTCAAAGCTGAGATTGATCATTTCCAATTAACTTTTGTTTTTTTAAACCTTAAAGACTGAGAAAAGCGGGATACACAGGGGATAGTTTGAATTGTGTCCGGTGTGAATGATTGCACCCTTAGATTGGGGGTGGGGGCTGTGTTAGAGCAGAAATTTAGGTCAACTTCAGCACTCTTTCTACGGAAGCCGAAAACGGCCTGCCTTACTTTTATTTTTTTTTTTTGGATCGTTTTCTCGTGATAACAAGATAATTAATAATGAAGAAGGAAGAGTCCCACACTCCCTTTCCCGCACGGAGAAGCAAAAACTTCAGCTTTAAGTCTATTTATTTTGTGGTTAACAAGAAAAACAGCAGAAGGACACTCCAGAAAAGTTGTTTTTAGTCTATTTTCTTTTATTATTTTATTAGTGGGTCTACACTCCTCAAACCCCTTCAATCCGTCTTATCCATCAGCCCTCAGCCCTTATTTCCCACAGATCACAGCGCAGACAAGAATCTCCGCATGATGTGTTCAATGAACTCCGGACATTAGCACACCAAAAGAGCCACTCAGCCCAACTCAATCCGCTACTATGGTTTTGTCATTTTTATGCAACCTCGGGGAAACAAAGCAGTTTTCAGAAAAAAATTCAATTGATTATATATGGATCATTGCTGATATTCAACGTTCTCTCTGATAAACTGCTTTGTTTTGATCCTGATGTCAGGATCTCAGTGAACTCACCATGCAGACACGCTCTGCAGCTCTCTGTCTGTCGATGTTTGTTGAGAGTTTTGGGGGAAATTAAGGGAGTGGCTGGTGCGTGAGACTGAATTAAGACGTTTAAAGAGCATAGATTCACTAATAAATAAAACAGACTTAAAAACAACTTTTCTGGAGTGTTTTCAATCAGGTGAAGTCTCTGTATCTCTGAGAGATGGAGGGAGACGCTTCATTCTCCGTTCTTGATTATCTCGTTATCAAGAGAAAACAAACTTTGTTTTCTCGTTATAACGAGATATTATTTTGTTATCACGAGAAAATGATCCAAAAAAAAAAAGTAAGGCAGGCCGTTTTCGGCTTCTGTACTCTTTCATAGTTCTTTAATGAAATTTCTAGTCTTTCAGCAAATTTAATATTTTGTAAATGGCTTTTGCATTTTTAGTAAATCCCTTCAGCAATTAAAGTAGATTGCGTCACCATTTTCACCAAAAGGTTTCAGCAGCTTCAGCGACTACTTTCAGCAAAAAGCATTCACACTAGCATCATCACAGGTAGTGCAACTTTTCTAGTTCTAGTAACTGCCCAAACAGGCGCCTTTGATTCCACCCGTTTCCCCTCAGCTCTAAGCTGACCCCTGGATCTCACCTGCTGTGCCTGTGTGGCGTTCAGGGCCCCCTGCCTGGACGTGAGCTCAGCGGGGATGGGAAGGCTCCACGCCTCCTCTATACTAGGAAGCATTTTGCTCTTGTTCTGCAGACTACCTGGATGCAGGTTACACAACTGAGCCTAAATAGGAAGCCAAAAAGAAAAGCTCTTAGTGAATTCTTATTCTGGCATCACAAATCAAACCCCCGACAACATGGCGGCTGAATGGTGGCGGTAGCAGCCCCACCTGCAGGAGTTTGATGCGCTGCGTGAGGGCTGCGGTGTTCAGACAGGTCTTGCTGCGAGTGGCATTGATGTAACACTTCATGGCGTCGTGCAGCTGGCCGCAGGACTCGTAAAGGGTGCCCAGGTCCATCCAGGCGGCAGAGTGGTTATGATCCAGTTGAACGGCGCAGATGTAGGCCTGAAGCGCGTCCATAGGCTGGTTCTGCTGCTGGTACAGCACGCTGCAGGCAAAAACAGGAGAGTTCTCAGAGTCCGGTCTGCGTGCTTGTAGTGTAAGACCTTCTGAGGTCGTCTAAACAGGCTGTGGTGTCACGTGGAGAAGATCTGGATCACCTCCTCACCCTAACACAGACCACCTCCATTCATACATGTATACTAGTCAAAGTTACTAGGGATGTATTGTACAATGTGGGCTGAAGTTCATTTCCACACGTAAGAAATGACTGTAAGCAAAACACTTTCTGCTATCCTGCAATGTCTGACTGCAGTGGTTAAAGGATGGAAGCTTTAATCACTTTTATTAAAACTTTTTAATGTGAATAAATGGTTTATTTCTCAGGATTAGCTTGAAATGTGTTAATAGCTTCAATACTGTTGCACTGGTAATGCAAGGTTGGGGGTGTGAGGGGCTGTAAGGTAGCAGGAGAGAGCAGGAAGGAGGGCTGGGGTTGCTCTGGGACAACAGTCCCACCCCCAACTCCTCGATCTCCAGCCGATCTGGAGTACTCTTAAATGTTCCTTGTAAACAAGCCCAGGATTATAAAATGAAAAAGATCTCAATAAAAAGTGTATGTAGATTAGTGCTGTCATGCAATACATTTTTTTTGTGTGCAATTGATTAATTGTGACCTGCAATTATTTAATCTAATTAATTGATTTTAACCTCCAATATTTTTAACTAAACAATTGCCGTTAAAAGCTTAATTTTTTTGGTATTTTATTTAAGTTTGTGACATTGTTTGCAGTAAAGGATCAAAATAAAACTAAAAAGGTGGCTACATTATTTTTTTTTTCATTTTAAAAGACTTCCAAAGACTTCCGAGGGGTCATTTTTTTAATCTTGAACATATGATAAAATAAAAAAACAACAAAAAACACATCAGGTCCAGAGTATTCTAATTTACTACAAAAAAACAAACGGTAGGAAGACTTTCCTGAGGAATCGAATCCAAAACCTTTTGAACACAATTTCTCATTAAAATCATCATTTAGATGTTAATATACGTTATTCCACAATTTATCAAAACACCAGAAAAGACATGTGAGTAATCTTATTGTTCCCTTTAACCTGTTTGGGTGAATTTGATCCTTTAAAGACTGGGATAAAGCAGAAGACAAATAAATAGAATCTAAGGAAGTAATGAAGCACTGGAGATGAAATAAACTTTTTAGACTTTGTTATTTATTTTAAATAAACCCTTCCTTCATCATCTGGACAAAAACAAGCCTCAAAAGGGGAATTTTCCCTCTAAAATGATGCTCTTATTTCACTTATGACCATCATCTTTCTCAAAAAGGAGCAAGAGAGGAGCGCGCTTCGTGTGCGCCGCACGTGCCTCGAGCTGAAGCCGTTACCATGACAATGAAACACACTGTGTAGTAAACAGTCCACTTTTGTAGAAAAAGGAATTTAAGCTTAAAAATATAACTGGACTGAAGTTCTAATCATTTATTTAATGTTTATATTTATCTTAAATGACCACAGTATGTGCGGGATAAAATGCTCCTCCTGGTTTGCATGACGCAAAAATGACATTAATGTGATAAAAAGAATGCACTAAAATGTCTAATTCATTCATTTGACACCACTAAATTTGTCAAGCTGAAAGCATTCTCTACAGGAGGTTGATTGATAAGGTCTACAGCCAATCGGGACGCCGAACACAGTGCAGAGTTAAAAAAAAAAAAAGTGTGCAGAATTGCACTGAGAAAAATGAAAACCAGTGAAGCACATAGACTGAACTGCAACATAAAGAGGGAACACGGTAGCTGTGAGGTTAAGCAGAGGCTTTAAGGCAGCTATGAAGCCCAGCAAACCACTCAAGATCCAAGACTGGTTCTTCTTACCCTATGGAGCACCAGGTATCGGCACTGGCTTCTGACTTGTCGATGGACTGACGGTATGAGATGAAGGCATCCTGCACCTTCCCAATACTGGAGTAGCACCTGGAAGACAGACGTTACTTCCAGTCAGGGAGCTACAGAATCACAGCGTTTACTGGGACGCACAGCGTCGGCGTTGCTAATGCCTCATTCTGCTTTCTTTACGCTCAATTCAACCGAAACTTGATATTCTGAAACAAATACAGATTAACAGTTAGTCACTGCAGTTCAGAGTCACTGTTTAGCTCATTTTCTTTAGAAATTCAGTTAGTAAATGTTGTCATAATCAAAGTTGAGTGTTGCTAAAGTGTTGCTAAAGATTTTCAAAATAAAAATGAACAACACCAACTAACAAACATACAGATAAGGACAAACAAACAATGTTTTCTAAAATAATAGACTGACAAAAACACATGTACAAATGTATTAAACTTCATGTATTAAATATAGAAAGGCTGCTTTAGACTTGGTGTCTACAGACCTAAAGACCTGCTGGTATTCAGACCAGTTGAATACTCATTTATATTAAACATAGAACACTTGGGTTTAAAGAAAATACACGTCACACGTCCCTCCAGTCATGCTGACACAAACTACATTTGAACACAAAAGCCTTCATGAAAACTCAATGAACAGTACTACAGTGGAAAAGGTTCTTGGAACAAATTCTAGCCTGTTTAGAAGATTGAAGCAGAAAATATTAATTTTGACATCTATATTCATTCATTTATTAACACCACATATAAAATAATTTCAGATTTAGTCACGAGAATGTATGCTTCTCTGTTTGTAGGAATCGTTTCTGTTTTTCTTTTGATTTTCCAGCTCTGACATCTCAGATTACCTGACAACAAACTAGTCACGACCTTTTAATTGATGCAGGGTTCCTACACGTTTCTTCAAGTTAAATTCAAGACTTTTTAGGATCTGCATATGAAAAATTAAGAACAATTTCTCTGCCTAATTCACAGCCCTTTGGAGGAAGAAAAAACAAAATCTTTGTCAGTAACGGAGTAACATAGTCGATTACAGTTCTAATTTAAGGCTTTGAAGACTTTTTAAGAGTCCTGCTAATCTCAGCAAACACTGAAGCAGAATGGAGTCTTTTATAAATGAAAACTACAGCACATCCTCCAATAAATGCTGGATCTATCTGGTGTTTGTTAGACAGTGGTCTCTAATTATTTTATTATCTTTTAATGGGACAAAGTTTATGACAAAGTTTTTCATTTTTAACTATAATAGGTTTTTCTTGAAGATAAAGATGTCAACACAGGAAGAGAGCTTTAACATAAACGCCCAATCAGCATCCAGAAAACCTCTTCTGCACTGACAGATCTGTCCTACCTGCCGAGTAGGTACCAGGACTGGCCAGAGTTGGGGTCTGCTTCCAGAGACTTCTGCAGACACTGGATGGCGTAGCTGTCCTTGGTGCCTTTGTCTCCGAGCTGTTCCACGGTGTGATGCATCCAGCCTGAGGAGCAGAATGAAATGTCACAATCCAGACTTGACACTTCAATCTCTCCAAGCAAAGAACCAGTCTATGCAAACAGAAGAGTGATGGACGATTACCAACAAGCAGAAAGATGAACCCTGAACCCATCCACCAAACCTAAACTGTACAGAAATGTGGGTTCAGAGGAAGAACAGGTGCCGCGTGAAAGACAGACGAGGCTGTGACCAGTTTCTGCTGAGAATACTGTTTGATTTTTACTGTCAGCCACTGAGATGTGTGACCTGATTGGTTAAATTCTTTACGTGCTGTGTTAACAACTGCAGAGCCTTAAAAAACTGAAAATATCCTTTTTTAGGCTCGACTTCAAAGCTAACAAAGCTCTTTAATACCTTGATAAAAAACAGTTTTTGAAACACTAAACAAGGTCGTTGTGTCAGTTGCGAGAATCTGCTTCCTGAGCCGCATCATCAAAGACATCAGAAGGATCAAAAACACCCAACAGAAGTCGATCAGCACACAAACATCAACCAGTCGTGGAAGGTTTCTGTTTTTCCTCATTATTTCCATGTTTGTATGAGGAATCGACTGCATCAGTTTTGGCTTGCATGTCTGTTTATTTCCGTTACTTGTTAATTTTGTTTCTGGTAACCTCTCAATAGCCCACAACATCGTAGGCTGTCCGGGGAAACCGTTTCCTTTACGTGTCCACTAAAGGTTGGAACAATCTCCCACAAGGCATCAGGGTAGATGTGTAGATGTGTAGATTATTTAAAAGACATATACCACTGATGTGGCTGTTCATCCCAGTTTTCTGTGCTGTCTTTGTGATCGTTTCTGTCTGCATTGCTGTGTATTATGTCTTGAGTTTTATGTTCTGCAGAGCAGGAACCTGATAAAAATAGTTTTTACAGTAACTCTCTGGGCGGCTGTAGTACTGTGGTAGAGCGGTCAACCTTTCTAGACTGTAGGATCACATGTTCGGTTCCGCTCTGGAGTGTCATCTGGCTGGACCTTGAACCCACCATTGCTCTCAGTGGTCTGGCTACAGCTTCTCATAGCACTCATCCGTGTGTGTGAATAGTAAACACCATTACAACGGTAAAACTGGGGCTTTCATTTTAGAAAAGTAACTATCAAAATTGAATCAACATGTATGAAGCTACAGAAGTTGAATTACCAACAACACAAGTGTGATCTGGTATGCAGCATGTGCAGCTTTCCAGCAGAGACACGTACCTAGTTGTTGTAGTGTGGTTGCCTTCACCTGAGCAGGAAGATTCTCCGTCTGCAGCAGACTCTCGTAAGCCTCTTTGGCTGCTCTGTACTTCTTCTGCAGAGATAGAAGCCAGAGGTCGAAGAGAAGTTGAACCCAACAGGCAAACACAACACCTCTGAAGAGCTCCTGACTCCATGACCGCAGACACACAGAAACACAGTTGGGGTGTAGGACAGGACAGGCTCCGCCCATCTGGGAGCTCCACATGTGTCTGGACGTGAATGGCGTGGGCTCTGACTGCTGCGCATGTTTTGTCCTTCAGGGAAACCTGAGCTGCCACGCTCTTTAGGCTGTGACCTTGGTGAACTTTCATCTGAATCACTCAGACAAAATAAATGCAGCTCTGTTCATTAATGGTAACGCTGAGCTCGGAAGAGTTTAAAGCTACAAAGATCTTAACTAAAGTCAGAGTATTTAAAGATTTTTTTGCATCTAACACCTAAATCATTCAAAGGAAAGTTTAATCTTAATCTGTTAAAGAACACGTAGTATGAAAGCCACAATGATCATGCAGCTATTTTTATTTGAAAGATTGAGAAATGTTAACAAAAGCAGTCTTACGTTTAGCTTTATTAAAACAGAAAGTGATTAGATGGCTCCTGCTGCAGTCAGACATCAGTGTGTATAAATGACAGAGATGATGTTAAAAAAATGCTGATCTGCAGAAAACATGGAAGTCTACAGATGCTGCCCTGTTTGTTTTGCAGCTCTTCATGAGAGGAATTAGACTCTGGAACAGGATGGGGTTTGAATAATTAAACGTGGATGAGCAATAAGTAAGACAGAGATAACTGAAGAAAGTCCAGTTTGATAAAAAAAAAAAAAAACGTTTGATTTATTTATACCAGCGATTACAACCTGCAGCTCCAGATCCACATGTGTCTCTTTTATCTCATTGTGGCTTCTTGGCCAAACATAAAATAAGTAATGGACACTGCTGACCCAGACATGTCGACCGTTAGAGTCAGCAGCACCCATCGGACCAAAGGCCTGCACGGCTTCAATTCAGGAACAGATTTCCTTTAGGACCAAAAAGATGAGCGCAAAGAAAACTTTTTCATGAAATATAGTTCAATGTATTTTAGTTGCTGATGCCTTTTTTGTTCTCTATTTGCCCTGCTTATTTTCTGAACATTCGTATTCTACCAGCTGCTGATCACCTGGATCAGGTAAGTTTCTCTAGTGAAAACTTGCAAGAGCACGGCTATTTGGAGACAAACTTTCAGTGGGCTGGAGCTGCCTCTTCCTGGTTTAAATCTGCTTTTTAAAGTGCTGACCATATCAAACTAAAATTACATTATACAATTAAAGAAATGTATTAAAAAATAAATGAAATTAGGAAAATAAATAAGCAAAAAACTACTGTGGTAAGAAGATGTCAGCTGAATAGATGGACACGTTCACATGATAATAGAATGTAGTAACTGTCAGCCTAAAACATTCATATTGTAGACGTAAACCACCAGCTTACCTGAATTTCATACAAATGAGCGATATGGAACTGAACTGTGAGGAGAGAGCAGAGAACAAGCAGACAAAAACAGGATTAGCTTTCAAGAAAAATAAAGATGTCAAATAAAAAAAAATCCACAATCCTCCTCTGATGCAGACCGCTAAAACGATGGAACGCAGATGGTTTTAGAAGTGGGTCAGTCTTTTCCCAGCCTAAACATCATTCTAAGCCACTGTGTGTGTGTCTTCATATTTTGTTAACAAGCCCTTGCAGCTCCCACCCCTTTGTCAGTTTCCATGGCAACACTGATCTTGGGCAGTCAGCAAGGAAACAACAGCAAAAGGGAAAATGAGTCTTCAGAAATATCTTTGCCCCCCCCCAAGAAATGCACTGAAATGACTGTGTTCCCCCACAGCTACAGAAATGACGGCGTGCTCCACTTACTTTCAGCTTTGGACAGCGTGCAGAGATTGGAGTCAATCAAAGCCAGCTGAAAATGCTGCAGAGACAAAAACAGAAATATTATTATTACTTTAGGTTTGAATAGCATCACAGCTCCTTCTTTAATGTCGAGAGGACAGTCGGTCAAAGGTTCTGCACTGGTCCTCAGTAATTCATCTGAACTGACATCATTCCACTGGAAGCTGCTCCCAGCAGGATAGAAAGTGTCCTTCAAGCTACAATAGAAGCGTCTGGAGTTTACGTCTGCAGACAACACCTCCCAAACAGAGACAACTGTGAGGCGCATCATATTTTGAGCTATTTTAAAAGTGTTCCCAACAGGGATGCTACAGTTGAACCACGTTCCACCAGTAAACCAAATCATGTGGAATTATTGTGCTCCTGCAGCAAACTAGTTTGTTCATGGTTAAAGTGTCAAACATGAATTGTGCTAAATTTAAGAAGATTTTTTGCTATAATACACCAGGCTTAGTATAAACCAACATAAACGTAGCTTATTATACTTTTTTTTAATTGTTGAACTTCTTGCTTCTTGTTGTTTTGTAGTACACAAACAATAAATCCAACCAAAACAAAACTGTGACCAAAAACTGGAAGACTGAATCAAATTTTAAAAAAGGAGGAAATTATGAGTATATCACTTTTAGCTGAAATCAGAAAGCTGTCGTTTTCTAGGACAGTTTCTGCAGTGGTTCATTAGAAATGAACCTGAGTCGTGGGAGGGAGTGTTGGTGGAGAGCAGACCCGACACCTCCATCCCACCACCTTCCTGTTGCTGAGAGCTCTCTGTTTAAAGTCTCTCCCACTAGTTTACAGCCCCTCAACCCCTCAAGCGAACATTAGTGGTGCAACAAAAATGGTGAACAATACTGACGTTATCCAGCTGTACAGTTAAGCCTCGCTCCCACTGACCGCCAAGTTCGTCGCATGCATGGTGTAGACTGCTAGCGTGTCATTGTGTCAATGTAGAACAACGATAAAAAAGCAACAAACAATGTAGGTCATCTAGCAGCCTGTCTTTTTCTTGAACAGGAGCTTAATGTTGTTTAAAAGAAGATTGTGGGCGGCTAAGAAGAATACCGCTGTTGGAAACGTTAGCTTAAATGAGCACTTTACTGGCACTTTCTAATGTCATCACTCTCTGACAATCAACGGGTGGCTGCAGTGACTCCGCATCAACCGTCCCATTCTATTCTTCAATGGGCCTACAACCGATGGGGGCCCTCGAGAGGGACGGGTCGGAACTGTTTAATGGGTCCATTCAACAATAGAAACGCTCAAAGTACCGGACTGCAGCGGACCGGACCGGACCGCTCAGTGGAAAGGAGGCTTTAGAGTTTGTGTCAAAGTTAAGGCCTCTGCTTTAGAGTCACGTACCAGCTCAGACGAGGAAAACAAAGACGTACGGAGATCGTTTTCTGAATGGAGCAGAGCTGGTAGCTTATGACTCACCCAGTCTAATTTCTACACCACAAATAAACACCATTTCTTCATGTACTCCCAATTAATTTGAATAAAGAAATAAATATATACATGAAGATTTTAGCTCAATTTTCTTTATACATGTCCTCCAGCTTTAGAAAAGCGCCACAAGAACATGATGAAACACCATTTTTATTGGAGTGGGTCTTTAAATGAGGCGCAGTGATCTACGGTTGAAAAATGAAGCCGCATATCCATTAGGATTAAAGCTGCCACGATTAGTCGACTAATAGACGACTAATTGACTATTAAAATAGTCGACGACTAATTTAATAGTTGTTTAGTCTTTACTTTATATTATATGGAGTCAGAGTGTAGTAAAGTTGAGAATTATACTGGCATTCTGGTAGCTTGTTGGACTATTTTGGCATTTATTAAGGTTTTTTAGGTCATTTTGGAGTTTAGCTAATATTTCAGCTACATGCTAGCTATTTTGGCTAACTCAGGCTTTTTTTTTAATTTTTAGGCTAATTTGGCAGTTAACAAATATCTTAGCTGGCTATCAGCTCCATTTTTTTCAGCTATCAATCTCAGCATCTTCAGATATCATCACTAGCATCTTCATCTGTCAAATTCAGCTTACAGCATTCACACTAGTACTCTTGCAGATAATGTTAGTGTGAATACATCTAGTTTAGTTAGTTTAAAGCTAACGATGGTTAAGATGTGTATTTTACATCCACTTTGCACATGACCCGATTAGTCAACTGATCGGATAAAATAGTCTGCAATTAATCGACTATTAAAATATTCGTATGTGGTAGCACCATTTAGGATGCATGGTTACTTATCCTGTCAGAATCCTAGTAAAAGTCAGGACTGCCTTAACCTTGGAGCATTAAGGTGCAGCAAACAGCCGATCAATATCTCCATCCCACAAATGCAGAGGCAGCACTTGGAGGGATTTCTCACAATTAGAAAGGAAAAAAGTTCCAAACGTCTAATGCCTGATATAAAACTAATTACTCTGGACAGTTTAGAGGACCAAATCATAAAGAGACTAATCCTGTGAAGAAGCTCCCAAGGTGGAGCCATCACCTTCACAGGTTGGACTGCAGCTGAACGAGGTATCGCTTTCAGCAGCAACACAAACGCCACCGCTCTACGGAGCGCTTCTGTCCAGCACAAAGACAACAGCAGCAACACAAAAGCTATAAATAGGAGCCCACAGGAACCCGACAGCAGTGACATAGATGTTCACTGTCTGAAGGGGAAAAGAAATCCATCGGTGGAGAATTCACCCACACACACATATACACACACACACGACAGTGCTAAGAATAAACTACCCTAAAAAGCAGCCACATGACACAATTCACACACTCCTTAAATCCTTACCTTGGCTTTAACATCCCAGCATCCTCCTGCACGTCTTTCCTATCCCTCCTTTCCCTTTTCATTCGTTTCCTGCCACCGTAATGCAGCAGCGCCGTCATTTTGGCATTCCACCTCTTTCCTCATGTCTCTGTCTCCTCACTCCCTTCATCAGACTCTCGGCAGCCTCTTTTCCTCTCCCTCACCGCCCCTCCTTCCTCTACCCCGGTGTCACTGATTACCATTCAGCCGCCGGCTGCAGTGAGAGTGCAGAGTTGACATACAATCCCGGCGAGCAGGAAGGAGGCGGCGCGTGCCACCTCTCCTGTGTCTCACCGTCCAAAGCTCCTCTGTGTATGCAGGTCTGAGCATCATCTCCATACTCCTCCTCCTCCTCCTCTCCTAATGGCTGAGTTAGTAACCACTAATGGAGTGGAGTCTGTATGGTCAATCATAAGCATCTTATGCTTGCTGGAGTCTCTTAACTGCACTTGCTCAAAGCAGAATGTGTAAATGGGAATGAAGTGGAAGCAGCAGAGTGCATCAGTCTGCAGAGAGCTGCGGTTTTCTTTCACAATTCTGGAGGAGTGCATCAGCCAGGAGAAAAGATCCCAAACATTATCACATGCATCAAACCCCATTTTGATCTCTCCTTCTACGCAGTCCACAGTGAGGACAAATTTATCCAAGTTGTTGACAAAAGGCAAATTCCAGGTCCTCATTTAAAAGCACAACCAGGGCTGTCATGATTAGTCGACTAATAGACGACGAATCGACTATTAAAATAGTCAACGACTAATTTAATTGTCGATTAGTTGTTACTTTATATTTTATTGAGTCAAAGCGTAGTAAAGTTGAACAAAGTTGTGATCATTTTTCATAGTGGTCCTAAAGACCGACTCCAATAAAAATAGTGTTTTTGGTGTTTTTAACATGTTCTTGTAGCATTTTTCTCTTGAGAACATATGTAAAACAATGCAAGATTAAAACTGCATTTCTGAGTATTTCTTTATTCAAATCATGTTGGATCAGGAGCAGATAAAACCGTGCAGTTTAAAAAAGTTCAGGCTTGTGACGCAGCAACTGCAATAGGTGGGTCTAACCCTAAGCTCAGACGTCCAGCGTCACAGCTCAGGTGTGATGCGGGAGCGGTCTAGCTACAGCAGACGGCTCATTTTGGCTACGGGATGGCTGCAGCCACAGCCTCTGCTGCCGGTCTCAAGAGTCTCTGGACTCACGTAGGTTTACACGATAACTCGCCATTTATACAGGAAGTACAGTAATCCTCCCCTTATTCGCTACAGTCCAGTTGTGCCATCCGGTGAAAATTTGAACCCAACAAACGAATTTGCAACGCCGCAGAGGTTGAATGTGATCGTCTGCAGTAGGATTTCATCTCGTACTTTTAAAGTTATGTAAAGACTCCAGGGCTTGGATTGGATATATATATATATATATATATATATATATTAATATATATACGGTTCATATATATACGGTTCACATTCTGTAACATGTATTAGTGAAATAATAAGACTGTTAATACCATACAGTGTTACATGGAGTCTCAAACGAAGCTCCAACAATTGTTCTGCTTCTCCAGGAGGGCGTTTCAATTTGGCCACTAGGTGGCGATTGCGCAATAGAATTTCACCTTATTCCAGAAGAGGAAAGTTTAAGCAAAACTGCTTTAGACCACAAATGGTTATTTAAAAAAATATTTCCATTAAAAAGTTTGGAAAATGTATGTCTGAGTTTATAAAGATGTTCATTTAGTCAGTAATGTATGCTCAGGTTGACTGAGTGTTAGCATTAGCCTTCTTATGGGAAATCCCAGTAAACTGTAGCATCAAGCTAGTGGACTTTAGCCTTATGCGTTAGATGTATCTATGCTTTTATGGATCGATTATTGATCTGTTAAACTTAGATCAATTTTAATCAACCCAGCCTTAGCTTAGATTAGCTTTTTCTATGCTAATGTTAGCTTGGAGTTGTGAGGAGCTGTAAGTTAACAGGAAAGGAATGCTGGGATATCACCCGCCCATAAACTAGAGGTGGATTTCTAATGAGCTCCCGCTACGTTAAAGAAAATGTAAATGGCGTATACTTGTAAAGCGCTTTTCTACCTTCCTCAAAGGCCCAAAATGATCTACAGTCACTGACCTATTCACCCAGTTACACGCACATTCACACACTGATGGTGGCTCCGCTGCCGAACACTGGCGATAACCTACCAGCAGAGGCAGTGTGGGGTTCAGTGTCTTGCCCAAGGACACTTTGACACATGGGCGGGAATTAAACTTGCAATCTTCAACTGCCCTACCGCTGCACCACAGCTTCCCTACGTCTTCAAATGTCTTAAAAGACCACACAGGTTTTTTGATTTTGGCCAAAAATGTCATAATCATAATTAAAACCCACTGGGAACACTTTTTAAATCAAAATAAAGTTCCTTCATCAAACCAAGCATTCATACATACCTTCAAGCTTGACTCGTAGTCCGTGTTGACTTTAAACATCAGTCCCAGTCTCAGGTGAATCTCTTTAGCTCTGGAGAAACTGGGGTCGATGTACAGCACCTCCTGGAAGGCTTTGATGGCCCTACAGAAAACGTCAGAGGATCAGTGAGATCATTTCATTAAAAAGATTTCATTTCAGACCACAGACCGGTTGCAAATGACGTCATCAAACTTC
The DNA here is from genome assembly GCF_002922805.2 of Oryzias melastigma. Classification (NCBI taxonomy): domain Eukaryota; kingdom Metazoa; phylum Chordata; class Actinopteri; order Beloniformes; family Adrianichthyidae; genus Oryzias; species Oryzias melastigma. The sequence continues at coordinate 1,418,779 of NC_050532.1, read as the reverse complement.
CAGTGAACTTTTACAATTGCCAGGAACACAAAACAGCCTGTTCACTGAGTTAATACTTTTAAATTTGATCAACAAAATGGTCAATGCTGTAACAGCCAGAAAAAACGTGAATCAGATTGTGGATATTATTGAAGACCATCAGTCATCAGGGAGAAAAAACTTGTCGACTGGACTGTGGTAGGAATGGCTGGTGAGAGTAAATTGGAAGGAGACGACTCAAATGATTCTGGCTAATCTGGGAGTTTAATCAGGTCATTTTGTCAAAGGTCAACGATAAATAGGAGGCTATTTTTCTTCTCAGGCTCAGCAGACAGAATGATGTAAACTGACTTTTTGATTGTGCGCCTCTGGTCTCTAGTGTGCACACATCTCCTGCATGGAGTAAATGGGGTTTGGTGACGGAAGAAGATCATCCACAAAGTCAAAGTACATTTTCCTGACAAAGCAGTCAGTTCCACTGTAGATTGAATACAATTTCTTGAAACCATAAGGATTATTTGTGTCAAAGTCAAGGCCTGGGGGGCCGGATCCGGCCCTCTGGGTAATTATTTCCGGCCCTCCAGATAATTTTATTTTATTGTTATTAATGGCCTGATGTGATCTTGCCCTAATTTATAACTTGTATAATTTTGACAAAATATATTTATAAGGAGAGTAAAAATACTTAAAGTTCTTTAAGGTTGAAGTTGATTTATTCTGGAATAATATTCCTGTCTTTTGATTATTCATATTGATGTTAAAAAGTTATGTTTTTAAAGTTTTATAAATGTAGTTTTAGTTTGTTCATTAAATGTTTATCCTGTTCGGCCCGTGACCTAAAGTGTTTTGGATCCTGGCCCCTTGTGTGATTGAGTTTGACACCCCGGAAATAGAGCAAAACATCATTTACAAGCTTTACTTCAAACTACATTTACATACTTACTTTGTTTTTTTAATTTAAGAGTTTTTATTGTGCTACTAAGTGTTAAAAACGAGGTATAGACAAAGCTGAAATTAGGTATTTAAAGCTCTTCTTTTTTTTTTTTTTTGAAAAAGAAAGCAGCTTTCCCCAATGTACTTTTGCACATAAACATTTCTGCTGGAACCGTCTTGTAGTTGTTGGAGTGACTCTATCAGCTCAGACTGACCTCAGAAACAGAACAATCCAGCAGGTGTTTGAGCTTACATGAGCTGTAGGCTCCTCACACTGAAATACATATCTGTTCTCTCTTCTATACACACGTCTTAGCTTTGCTCTTAACACAGACAAAACGATAACTCAGTCTTATGTGTTAACGTGTTAAACACCAAAAACAAGGAGTTTCCAATAGAAGGCGCTGACTGGGTTGCCATAACAACATCAGCTTGAAGCTCTGCTCCTGCATGAGGCAGCAGTCTCTCTGCAGGACACACAAACACACCCACAGCGGAATGAACTCCACGACCCCGCTCTGCATTCATGCTCTCCTCTCTCGGCGCCAGCAGCCCATCTAAAGCTCCTCAGCAAATACGCTGGAAACTCCATGAAGGCGGACCTCCACATTTCCAGAACAGAACTCCAACAGCACATTTCCACTGATGACCGACAGCTCTTCCTGACACGCCACTGCACATTTAAAGCTGGGCGGTCCAATCATTAACTGACGTAAACAATGCATCAATTTATATTCCTGAAATCCAACCGGATCGATCTGTCGGAGGAAAGTTGTTGATCGGATCAAACTACAGCACTATAACATTGTTTCAAAATGAAATAAATCAAATTGAACTTGGAAAATATTATTTGGATTGAAGTACGGTAGATTTTTTTTACTGTGAGGTAAAAAACAACAGTGAGCTGAACTTTATCAAACTAAAACATGAATGGATTTGACATTCATTCTTCTTTACTTGTTTGTACACATGTTTATATTGACAGAAAATAGGCTAGCTCCAATTTGTGCGAGCGTAATTCTTGATTTGTAACTCAAATAATACATTTTGTGCATAGGAAAAATTTTTTAAAATAGGTAAAAAGGCAAAATACAATTCACACCTGCACAAATTAAAATTACAACAGCTGAAACTACACACGCAGATCTTTAAAAAAATTAAGCACAAATCACTTGTTACGCACACACAAAACCTCAATTACGCACAAATCTGTGGTGAGACTTATTTCACATGTCAGAGATTTGTCCATGAGCAATGAGTAATGTTTGTACTTGAGCACAAAATGTATTACATGAGTTAAAAATCAAGACTTATGCACGCACAAACCCTAAGTTATGCACAAATCAAGAATTACACACTTACAAATTGGGGTGATACTTATTTCTCTCCATGTTTAATCTATACTTGGATATCTTGATTGAAATGCAAGGAATCTGGAAGACTTGTTTATAGCCGAGTCACACTGGTTGAAGTTTTGGCTAAAGATGTCCTGGATCCACATTAGATCAGGGAATCGGATCAATCAATATATTGATCAATATATCTCATCGTAAACCACAAATGATAGTACCACTCGAATCTTTAAAATGAATTAATACTCCCCTATTTTAAGCAATATGGAATAAAAAACATACTTGTAAAACCAATTCTTCCAACTCTTGCTGTTCTCAAAGACACGTTCCTTCAGCCTCCATAATCCACAATGACAGAAGCTGCGTTTCCATTACACTTTTGCGCAAAACTTTTTCGAAATTTCTAGAATTTCGATAAAACAATGTTTCGAAAAAACAGCGTTTCCATTAAACCATGATTATGCGAAAAACTCGAAGTAATTCCCGCGATAAGTCATTAAAAAAACATGACGACGGATATAAACACTATTTTGATGTGCAGTAGATTCATTCACATTTCTGCCACGGAGCTAGCTCTCATCCTTCCCATCAGAGAAGACGTCTACGTCTGATCCGAGCCTTGGAGCGGCAGGCTCCTTAAACGTGGGAGCGACGTAGAGTCAAACAGTTTTGGGAAATCGTGGTTGAAGAATTCACCGAAGAGCTGTGGATTCAGCATTTTCGCATGACACGCTCAACTTTTGATGAGCTGTGCGATGCTGTGGGACCTCTTGTGGCTCCCGCTGTGCGGTGCCCAAGGCAGCCAGTTGCTGTGAAAAAGCGCATTTGACCAGCTTTTCCTGCTTCTTGTCCGAAACGCCATATCCGGTTAATGGTCACGTGACTCGTTTGTTTCGAAAAAAGTGTTTCCATTACAGTTTTTCGAAAAACTACTGTTTCGATACGGCCCAAATACCACCTCCTCTAAGCGCAAAAACTTTATTTCGAAAAAGGCGAGTTTTTTCGAAATTGTGGTGTTTCCATTAGGAGAATTTAATATTGAAATTCCGTTTTTCGAAATTTCAGAGTTAATGGAAACACGACTAGAGAGTGCAACAGATGCACTGAAGTTCAGTGTCCCAACGTCATAAACATCCAATGCCAGAACAAGTGCACAATTTCAAACTATTTTATTAAACATTTGTTAGGATAATGCAATAAAAACTCACAAACTGCCCCCCTATCTTTAGAAGGGCCAACATAAATGTCCTTACCTTATCGACTCTTAATTCTTTATCATTTGATTTTAAAAACTATGATAAAATGGAAAGTCCATTTAACTTTTTTCCAGTAGGGACTTTTTTTTTGTTTTTTTTAGATCTGCGGAAACTTGTAACCGGAGTCACACAACGCAGACAGTTAAGAGTTCACGTTTTATGGAGCATAAAAAGCACTTACCACTGAAATGCGTTGTAATGGAAATAAACCATTCCAAGGCCGTACAAAAAGGCAGCATTCTGGGTAAAAAAAGAAAACATTAACGTTTGAGATGTATAACTATGCAGCTAGTTGAAGGGTCTCATTCATCCAGGTAGTGCAGTATTTGAGTTGAATCATTCCAGTTTGTTCACACGAGTCTTCCTAATTTGACAGCAGTCAGTCATGGTGTACCACAAGGCCCTGTGCTTGGGCCTGTTCTATTTCATCCTTACATGCCTCCTTTAGGTAACATTACGAGACTGTGAAGCAGCACATTTCCATTGTGGTGCATTTCTTTTCTCACTATTGATGTATGAAATGAGGATTTGTAAACGACAATGTCAAACAAGGTGTTCATTATCAGAAACAAATGGATGTAGAGGCGGGAACTCTTCTCCATTGCTTCTGCAAAGTCTATCATTTTCTGACACCTCAAAATGTCATTATCTGGGTTACACCGTAGTGACTGACAAAGAAATAAATACAAAGTACTTTATTCTTGCCATTATTAATGTTTAAACAGTTTCTCACAAAAAGTGGGCAATTTGATACGCCGTGTGATGCGTTGTCATGGTAACGACAACAGGCCCTGCTCCTTGCCCTACTGTAGCTGATGTATGAACACTAACCGTCATTTCAGAGGGAAAGTTCACTTCTTACCGCTTATTTATGTCCAGATGATGAAGCGAAAGTTTGTTTCAAAGAAGTCGTTTCTTGGATCACTTTTATTGCAAAAAAACGATTTTGCTTCCTTGTCCTTGACCTTGTCCTCAACCTGTGTCTCAGATTCCTGTTTTTTGGGTTACCAAATGGCATTTAGGCCAGTGCGGTAATGTAGAACATTCAGGCTATGTGACCAGAACGGCTTTAATGGACACCCTGCAGCCAATCAGAATACAATACTCTAATAAACTAGGAAGTGTCCCGCAGTTTACAAGACTTCAAGTATATTTTACATATTTAAAGAACCAAATGACTTCTAACTTGTTTTTCAATCCATTCAGTAAAAACAGAGTGCAGCTTTTGGATTTTTAACAATATAATGACACTGGATAGTTTGTTCCGGTACTGTTAAATCATGTTTTTCTGACTGGGTTAGGAAAGATTCCCGTCATGGAAACTCACCTTCCAGTAGTCCGACTGTAAACTGAAGTACCTCTGGTATGCAGATAATGCTGGAAATGGATAGAAAATTGTAAATATTATTAAAAAAAAAAACAAAAAAAACTCTTAGCTGTGTAAGAGTAGTAACAGAAAAGGGAAACTCAAGGGTTTGGATTTTCATGGCACTTTGATCTGTAATTTGAATCAAAGAAGTAAAGTAACTGACCACGGACAGAAAAATTATTTGTTTACATCTTTTATTCATATTTTATGCACCGACTTACTGCTTTGACTGATTACATTCAGTTACTGAACTTCTATGGGAAATATTTCAACATCACCTCTACTGCTTTGTCACAGTAAAAAAGTAATCGATTTCTTTTGAAATAAGTTACTCCCAACACTGACAGCCAATGAGACTAGAATTCCCAAACATCCAAAAGGAACAAAACATTTTTACAACCAAGACAATGTCAAATTTTTAAATACAATCTCACAATTTATTTTTGTTTAAATTAAAAAACTGTAAATAGGACACCCACCTTTTTGATAGTCCTCAAGCAGGAGATTGAAGTGTCCGAGCTGGCAGAAAACACCAGGATCTACTTTCCCCTCTGCTTTCAGAATGAGGGCTTCAAAGCAGCTCACAGCCTGAAAGAACAGCAGCAGCTCACAATTAAAAAGAACAGAGTTAAAGCTGTGAGAATGTATGTCTAGAGAGACAAAGCAGTTTGCCAATACTATCTATATTTCATTCAGCAGCTGAGGTTTGTGGACTCATACTACCAAAGTGATGGGTGTGAGTCAGCATTTTACTGCTCAGTGAATTGGATTTTCTGTGTTCAGACATCTATGACACCACAGTGCTGGAGCAGCAACACAGTGAGGGATAATCTGGATACGGTCATCACGCAGTCCGTTCTTCAACAGACTTCAAACTCTCCAACATGGAAAGACTAAAGAGCTTCCAGTGGATTTAAAGGAGAAGATTGTAGACCAGCACAAGACTGGAAAGAACTACAAAACCATCAGCAGGAAGTTTGAGGTTAATGGGGACAACTGTTGCTGCAATTGTGCCAAAATCCAAGAACATGACCATCAATCCACCTGTAGGTCTGAGGCCCCAGACCTGGTGGGGTTTCCATGATCATGAGAACAGTTGGTAATAGACTCTAAAACAACACAACAGGAGTTGGTTGATGATCTGAAATCAGCTGGAACCACAGTCACCAAGAAAACCATTAGAAATACTTTACACCACCATGGTTTAACATCTTGGAGTTCTGGAAAGTCCCTCTGCTTAAGAAGACACATGTAGACCCCTCTGAAGTTTACCAATGAACACCTTCATGATTTAGAGTGATTGGGGGAAGGTGCTGTGGTCAGATGAGACCAAAATTGGGCATCCCCACTGTCAAGCATGGAGGTGTACGGGTCTGTGTTGATGAGATGATGAACAGAGCCATGTACTGTCAAATCCTGGGTGAGAACATTCTTCCCTCCACCAGGAGGCTTAAAATGGGTCATGGGTGGGTTTACCAACAGGATAATGAACAAAAACATGCAGTCGAGAAAACCAATGAATGACTGGAGGAGAAGCAGATCAAGGTCATGGAGCGGTCCAGGCAGTCTCTGAACCTCAATCCTATAGGAAACCTCTGGAGAGTTGAAGCTCAGAGTTGCTAAGCAACAGCCACCAAATCTGAAGGATTTAGAAGTCATTTGTAAAGAAGAATGGACCAGAATTCCTCCTGATGTGTGCAGAAACCTGATCATCAACTACTAGAAATATCTCTGTTACTAATAAGGCTTTTTGGCACAAAGTATTAAACTTTCCATCAAGAGGGTTCAAATACTCATTTCCATCAATGAAATGCAAACAAATGTATTTAATTGCCTTATTTTCTGGACTATAGAGTGCACCTGGATATAAGCCGCATCCACTCTAGTTTTTAAAAATAAAAATAAAAAAATATACAAGCTGCATTAGGCAATACGCCGCAGATATCTATGTTGAAAAATGTTATATTTACTGCATGCGCAGAACGATTTTGCACCGTAACTGTACATGTATGTACCTTAACATTTTCAAGTTCAGGCCACCTGCT